>NW_013671993.1:0-19620 GCF_000517525.1 Limulus polyphemus | reverse complement strand
GGCAGAGCATCGTGTCACACTGCTAGAAACACCCAAAGTGGCAGGAAGAAAATGGTATCCAGAAGTTGCCCTGGCCGAGCCAATCTCCTGACATGAACCCCATCGAAAACCTCTGGCCATACTCGACTGGCAAGTCAAGAAACAACCAAAAACCAACATAGAAGAGCGATTTACTCCAAGTTTTGAAGCAAGAGTGGGCGAAAATCTCACAATCTAAAATTGACGAGATGATTCTCACGATGCCTCAAAGGATCAATGAACTCCACGAAGCGAAAGGAAGATCTACTAGATATTGATTAAATTATAAATACATCAATTCATGTGAATATGATGAAAAATTTCATTTTTTCTGAAAAGGTGGAGTCTATTTACTTGTGACCACGCTGTGTATATTTCCACTTTACTTGTTGATTCTATTCTTGGATTTTAGGTGTGACAAATGGTGATATTGCTTCATAAATCTTTTGAACTGACATTGTATATAATTTTACCTGATTATTGCCCTGAAATAGTTTTACTACCATATCTGGAAATAACTTTAGATAAAATGGGGGTCGAGTAACTTAACTGCTTGTAATTTGGGTTTTTCTAAGAAATACTTTACTCTATTTCCTATAGTGTAATTGTAGAAAAGGGCAATATTATGATATGAGTGAAGAATCTTGCATGTTTGACTAATTGTTAAAGCTGTTAAATGATTTCCGATACAGTACATTACTTTTCTCACACAAATAGCTATTCTCGTTCAGTGCTGCCCTTATGCCACAAGCCTTATTCATAATATTCGATGTAGATAGGCATGTCGTAAACAGTACTGGTGACTATCCAGTAAGTTACAGTCTGGTGGGAGCTCGATTGTGCACATTTGTTCCCCTTTGGCGATTTTTCATTACAGATCCATGGGTTCTTTGGGTTTTATCAGAGGGGCTTGTCTTACAATTTCTTTTCCCTTCCTTTGTCTAAGGTACCTGTTTCTTTCCCCATGCTTCGGGATCCTACCACCAGCATCTGTCAGAGGTGGTACAAGACCTTTTGTCTCAATAGGCCATCGAACCTGTTCATCATCTTTCTCCAGGCTTTTATTCCAGGATGTTTGTTGTCCCCAAGAAAACTGGAGACTGGCAGCCTGTAATAGAGTTGTCCTTCCTCAGTCAATTTCTCAATCTATCTTGTTTCCTTATGGAGTTATTTCTCACCATCAGGTGGGCTTTTTCTCCATGTTTATGGATGACCAAGATGAATGTTGTGAATGCTTATTTGCATATACCAACATCTCGTCAGTCGTGACCCTATCTTCAGTTTGTTCACCATGGTGTGGTTTATTAGTTTTGTGCACTGCCCTTTGGGCTTGCTTTGGCTTGGTATATTTTTTGTTGGGTGGTCAAAGCATTTGCTTGTTATTTACATGCTCTCAGGTTGTACTTTCATCATTATATACACAGATGGCTACTGTTAGCTTGTTCCAAACAGGAGTCCTCCTGTCACACTCATCAGCTGCTCCTGGAGGTGGCTCCAGTGTGCTGGTTAATCGAGTTGGAGAAGTCATTCCTACAACCTACCCAATATCTTGGCCATTTGGGTGTTTTTTCAACACCCATCTCAGTTGGGCCCAACCTTCTCTTCTTTGACTTTGTTCGATGAAGCTTTCAGATCCCCATGCTCTTATTGCTCTCTCTATTACAACTTATGAGGTTCTATCACTTTTGGGGATGTGGTCTTCCATGGAAGCTCTTATCTCCTTAGGTTTGATTCATATGTGGGCTCTTCATGACCAGTGGAATATTGCAAGAGATCCTTTGACAATTCTTATTACCCTTCCTCCTACCCTTGCCGATGTTCTGCATTGATGGTTGGACAAGACTCACACGTCAATGGGTGTCCTGCTTCCTCCTCATCATCCAGATTTACAAATTTTCAGAGACACATTCCCTCATGGATTAGGAGTGTGGATCAATCAACAGGAAGCTTTGGGGTGTTGGTCTGCAGCTGAAAGGTCTTATCATATCTACATCCTGAATATTTTCACTGTATATCATGCTTGGGTTCATTTTCTCTATCTGGCCAGAAATCATCTGGTAATGATCCATTCTGACAATTCTACAGTGACTGCTTATCTCAATCACCAGGTTGTCACCTGTTCTTGATCCCTCTGTAATCATACATTAGATTTTCTTTTTTGGGCCCACACACTAGATATTCATATCATTGTGTGTCATGTTTTTGGTGCTTTCAATTTTGTTCCAGATCGGCTTTCCCATCCAGACAAAGTCTATCCAATGGAGAGGTCTCTTGAACCTCTTGTTTTCTAGTGACTTTACCTTCAGTGGGGTATTCCTCATGTCGATGCTCTTGACACGTTCTTCAACCACAAATTACCTCTGTTTTGGTCTCCAGTCTCTCACCCTCTTGCTCTGACTGTCAATTCCTTCAGCCAGGACTGGACCAACAAATACTTATATGTCTATCCTCCCATTCGACTTCTTCTCCATACAATTTCAATCATCCATGCCACTCTGTGACAAGTCCTCTTGATTGCTTCTTGCTGACCAGCTGAGCCATGGTTTCCATGGCTTCTTCAGCTCCAACTTACCCCTCTGTTACCTCTTCCTATGACTCCATCCCTTCTTCATCAACCTTGGCCATCAGTGCTTCATCCAGCACTTCCTGTTCTTTGTCTTCATGCCTAATTTTAATCCAGTCCTTTGTAAGGAGATTCAGCTTGTCCCGATGGGTAGCTTCTTTTCTGGCTCCTTCCATTTGCCCTTCCTCATTGGAAGTTTATCATGTAAATGGAATGTTTTCTGCCATTGGTCTCTGGGTCAAGGGGTTTCCTCTGCTCAACCCACTGTTTCTCGTATTGCAGATTCCCTGACTTGGCTTTTTTGATCTGGGGCCTTCTGTTTCCTTGATATCGTGTTATCAGGTGGCTTTGTCCCATACCTTTCCTTTTTCCCAATATCGTAGGGTGTTTACCTACCCTACTCTTTCCATGTTGATGCATTCCTTCTGGATTCGTTGTCTCCCACAGTGGGCTTTCCTTTTGGATTGGGATGTTAATGTGGTCCTTTACTGCCTCTCCTTGCCTCTGTTCGAACCACTCTCCATGAGCTCCTTGTTTCACTTTTTCATTAAGACTTATTTCCTTCTCCTCTTATCCTGTGGACATCAAAGGTCTGATTTGTTTTCCATCGTTGTTTCACATATTCTTTATTATTCTACATATCTTCTCCTTTATCTGGATCATTCTTTCTTTCCCAAAACTTTGGTGGCTCGTGAGAGTAACTCCTCCTTTTCGACGATTTCCCCTCCTTCCATTTCCCCCCTTTATCCTCAGCCTGGTCGGAATAGACTTTTTTGTCCTGTACATGCTCTTCACTGTTATATTGCTATTTGCTGGGTTTTGGATTTAGAGTTGAACCAATCAGTATAAGTCCTCACACATGTATTAGAGATGTCTATGTTCCTTCCTCATTTATACTCTTGTTACTCCATCAGTGTTGTTGTGGGTAATAGTGGGGGGTACTTGCAGATTATTACAGTTCTTCCCCTTCCTCTATACCTTGATGCTTATCATTCCAAGGATCTTACTGTTCTTGGAGTGGTTCTGGTCAATTTCAATTTTGAGGGAGATGGTTTACTTAATGCAGTTATATTTTGGATACTGGATGTTGGGTTCCTGGATTATATATCAATTTCTTATATTGACATGTACTCCGTTCATGGGTTGGGGGGTTTTTGATTTCCTTCAGTCTTATGTACTTGAGGTGCAGATGGTATGATCTTCTTTCCTTCCCCTACCAGATGACTGGGTTTTGGATTCTAGTTGACTTGCCACTGGTATGATCCTCTTTCCTACCCCCCACATGAATGTCAGTTCCTGGTGGCCTGGGTTTTGGATTGTAGATGATTTACTGACAGTATGATCCTCATCCCACCCCCGTGTAGATGTTGGTTCCCAGAGGCATGGGTTTTGGATGTAGTTGACTTGCCATTTATGGTCTGTCATGCCCTAGCCATTCTACACCCAGGACACATCCTTTTCATTTTACCCACTTTTATATTTTCTGGGACAGAGTTTCATAAATAATCTATGGTTCAGATCACTATCCAACCTTAGTTCTCTCCCACTTGGATGTGCTCCTCTGTTTTTCTGCCCACATGTGCAACATCTTTCACTGATGGGTGAAGAATATACCTGGTTCAGAAGTGGTGCAGTTCCCCACATCAGTTCTTAGAATCTGACTGACTCATCTTAGGGAGTGTCCTTCGGATGTTTTCAAAGGATGCTTCTTTCTTTCCCTCACACTGGTCCCTCCACCTATTCAATGTGGGATTCTAGCTATTTATGTGAGGGGAGGAAATGTACTGTATCAGAAGTTATAATTTTTCTATACTGAAAATGTATTTCCAATAGGTACTTACCTCTATCACCCTTCCTCCCTACTAAAAACTGGTGCTTCCATCTTCTGCCAAAACTCGAAGTGATAATTCAGTAGAATTGCGTCATGAGAGTATGTCGCACTCTTATTGGTGGAGGGTTGTTGCATGATGATTTGCATGAGAGATGCATTGGAATTAGTCCATTCCAATTGAGGGGAAATAAAAGGCTTGTTGCATGCAAAAAAATAATTTTGCTTATGGAGGGCAGCACTAAACGAGAATAGCTATTTATGTGAGAAGAGGTAAGTACCTATGGGAAATACATTTTCAGTATAGGAAAATTATGACTTTTAAAATATGGAAAACCTAGACCTCCTAATTCCATTTGAAGGTTGATTATTTTCCTAACATAATCGTTCCTATTTGTTATTCCATATAAATTTAAATATTATATTTTGAATTTTCTTTATTTCTTCATTATTGGGTGGTATAACACTTTCTATGTAAGTTAGTCTTAGGTAAACTACTTCTTTTTCTATAAAACTGTGTAGGAAATTATGCATAGTAGTTGTTGAAAAAGATAAAAAGAAGTATGTTATAGGTCAAACCACTAAGGAGTTAATATATATATATATATATTTTGAAATATATAATTGTGGATATAATATTTTGGACAATGCCCTTCTTCAGGTATCACGAACTGAATAGTAAATCCATCAACAAAAACATGATAAAGGACAGCCTTGTCTCACCCCTGACCTTACACAAAATTTTTCCTTTAAGTATCCACTTACATTTACTTTAGATACAATATTTGTGTAAGTTATTTTAATACAATTTATTAATTCTTCCAAAAATTCATATTTGTTTAGTACATAAAATACAAAATCATGTTGAACTCTATCAAACGTTTTTTCCTGATCCAGTGGAATTACCCAGGTAGGAGAACTACCATTAGTTGAGAGGCAGATAATGTTTCTTAGCATGTTAATATTAAAGAAAATATCTCTACCGGGTATTTCAGCCATTTGTGTTGAAGTAATTAATCTATCTAATACTTTTGTTATCCATTTATTTAATGATTTAGTAAGAATCTTGTAATCAACATTTCATAATGTAACAGGTCTATAATTTTTTAATAGCCTTGAATAGTCCTTTCTACACTGCAAGCTGATTACTTCTTCCCTAAATGATGGAGGGAGAATCCGCTTATCTAATGAACTGTTTAACATATGTACAAATTTCTTCACTATAGTTGGCCAAAATTTTTTATAAAATTCTATTGGTAAACCATATAATCCCGGTGATTTGTTTAATTAAAAACTATATATTATCTTGTATATTTCGTTATTAGTAAATGGGTTATTTAAATTATTAATTCCATTCATTTGGGTAAATGCTTAGTGATTTTTGGCCACGTTTGCTGTTTAATGGTATCTATCAATGCCATACAATTTTGATCACCATCAGCAACTCTTGATAACTTAGTTAACATGTTTCTAATGGATGGATTCTTTTTCTTTTCCTCTGATATTCTTTTACTTATTTCTTGGAAGCTTGAATTTACTGTTTTCTTTAAATTTTCCCACCAGATTATATCCCCTTTCTTTACCTTACATAATGAAATAAGTTCATTATCTATTTCCTGAACTACTTGCTCATTTTCTAATAACAATATATATAGTTTCCAGTAACCCTTTCCTTGTTCTGTTGTTTCAGGTATGTTAATATCCATTATTAAATAGTTATGATCACTGACATGGTGTTGCTTACTTCCTATTGAGTTAATTTCTGTGTATAAGGTTTGAGTTAGAATAAAATTAGAAACATAGACTCTGTCCAGTCTAGTACCCACTCCGTCATAGCTCCAGAAAGTTATTCCTGGTGCTACAGGTTCTAGATGTCTCCATTCATCTAATATTTTGAAAGTTTTTATAACATTTTCTTTACATTACTATTACCTTTGACTTTATCCAGATATGGGTTTTTCTATACCATTGAAATCACCAGTCAGTATTATTTTGTATGGACAGAACATATATTGTTTTAGATTCTGAAAAACGTTGGCCTAGCTGTTTGGATTATTGATGCATAAATGGGTAATAATTTTACTTGATATTTGTAATTGTAGAATTTTTTAATGACTTTTGTTGACTATAAAAAGAAAAGGATGGTAAAATATAGTACATTTGAACTAAATGAATGATATAAACATTTATAGTGTGAAATTTTAATACAGGCTGTTTTCATTTGGAGAATATAAAGCTGAAGACCAAGAGAAGATGCTTGCTGATCTCAACAAAAAAGTGGAAACTGTTTATCGAGCTTGTATTGGAGAAAATACTGCTAACATCAGGTATGGTTTTTTTGGTCAGAACTGTCATACTTCTTTCTTATATGCAATGCTCAAAGTATTTTAGAATATTTAATGGAAATTGTTAAAGTTCTTTACAAATTTGGATGTTATCTAGATCTTTTACTTGATGGTGATAATTGATAAACCAAAATTGAATGTTATTTGTTTGATAAAGAATTTACTTTAATGTTGTTTTTTTCATATTTAGTACTCTGATGATGTTAACAAGCATTGAAAATAAGCTAGAAGACCTGCTAGATGCAATAGACTCTTTCCCGCAGCATCGACTGGAAGCTGTTCGTAAGGTAGATCATTATAAAAGAGTGAATAATCCTAGTAAGGTTACCAGATGGAAATAAATGTGAAAGATGAAGTATCATATTGTAAGATGTCTGTTGTTAGGAATTATAAGAAATTTAGCTGATGTAAAGTAACTCATTATACAGTGTAATTTTTACTGTTAGAAAGATAACTTTGCAGTAGTTTACTGTAAACAAAGTCGTCACATAGTAAGGTATCTTATTATTAGGAAGTTCAATTGTAGCAGTTGCATGTAATGTAAGTCATCACCTATTGAGGACTGCTACCAGTATCATTATATAAACACTCAACTCCTACCTAAGGTGTCAAGAGACCTTAATATGTAATGACCTGCCTTACACTCAATTGCTACCAAGTTAACTTCCTGACTGTACAGACATACTTATTCAGTGACACTCCTTACACTTAGCAAAACAAAGAACTTTTCTTGAAGGTACAGGTCTTGTTATATGATGATCCACTTAACACTCAACCACTACTGAATAATCTTTGTGATGGCAGAAACCTCATCACATGTAGACTCACTTTACACTCAACCATTATTAATCATCAGGTCTACAGAAGTTGAGTACATTATATTAAAACAAATTCAGAGCCTCACCATGTCATTACAGTTCAGTTTGCCATGTACGGTCATGTACTGTCTGACAACTGTGCATTTGGCAATAGTTCTGCAGTATAGTTTTCATTGTAACAGGCTTTGTCTTAAGACTGTCATAGCACACCACTTTTCTTCGCATTGATTTCCATAATCAGTCTGGTTTGTGGGGATGATGATTTCTCAGTGTTCATTTCAACAGTCCTGTTGTACAGAAATTCATTGGCACTGTATCTGCCAACTTGACCACTATACCTTCATGTGGAATAGCATGAATATCTGTTTCATTCTCCAGTAGTTTGAGGTATGTATCAATTGAATGGATATGCTGTGGAAATAATTTGAATACATGTGACTTGTGTTACTTTTCCAGTTGGAGATCCTTCTTGATTATGTTGCATACTATTGCCTGGGAAATGTGGACATCTCTTGCCACTGACCTTTATGTTTGTGAATTCTCATCTGTTATAAAACATTGCACTTTTGATTACCATGGCGGGGGTACAACTTGTAGGTCACTTTCTGGAATGCTCTGTTGTGCCAAGTTGATTCATATTCCTTTATTTTGTAATGTTTTTAAGTATGAGGGATACCACCTTCTTAGAAATTCTGAATCCCTGATATGAACACATCTTTATGTCTGAGTGTATGAATATTAGTGTCAGAAAGGGCTGTTACATACCCTTCCCAAAGTGATCTATTTTTGGTGGCATCGCACAACCTATTAAATACCAAACGTTGTCTAAATGTAGTTCTGATACTTTCTTTACCATCCCAACATTATATGAGCTGTATTTGTTAATATAACATACTCAACCCTAATAGTAGTTCATTTTAAAGTGGATTGATCATTGTATAGTAAGATTTATATTCCTATAAGGTACTAATTTAGTTTTTAAATGTCCATTCCAATTGGTAACAGAAGATCTATGACTTGTATTCTCAAAACAGGCAATAACTTTATAGGATTGTACTTCTGTAGGTTTTTACTAAATCCTCACTTGCTAAGCTAAAATCTTAAAACAAGGTTCTGATACATACTGCCCTCTATATGCAACAATTTTTTTCACATGCCAAAAGCTTTGCACTCCCACGTTCCCCATGATCATCATGGTTCAACTGCATCTCCCTTGTAAATTATCATGTGACAACCCTCCACCAATAGGAGTGTGACACACTCTCCTGATGCATGTGACCACCTTTATTCAATTCTACCAAACTATCACTTCTCATTTGGCAGTGCTATCATCAAGACGTTTTTTGTTTGTACTCTCTTCCCGTATATTTTTTTTAATTTCTTATGAAGTGGAATTATTTCTAAATTTTTTCTTCCTACTTCACTTTAACAGTTTTTAGTGATCACTTACCTTTAATGTTCTTCACATTTTTTTGGTTTTCACTGAAGTTTATATTTCCACTTCAAAAGTGATATCATTTACTACCAGCACAATTACACAGGCTACAGGTGGCAGTACTCGGCTGAGGAATTGTCAGGTTTCATATGTTGGGAGATTGATTGTTATATGTTTTTTGTCGGGTGGTTAGTTTTACGTGACTTCAGCAGAATGGGGGATTGTATTTGCACTACAACTTAGCCATCTGGCTTCTGTAAGCTCATTCCAAGCTGGAATTGTCTCAACATACTCAACTGTTTCTTACACACACATAGCTCAGGTGGTTGAATTTTCCAGTTGGAGAAGTTTTTTTCCCGTTACCTACCTAACAGTCTTGTCTTTTGGGGGTATCTTTTTCAACACCGAACTCCATCAAGCCCATCCTTCTCCTCTTCGACTGCATTTGATGGATCTTTCAGTTATCCACACCATTGTTAACTGTATTACTGCTAGTGAGGTTTTATCATGTTGGGGGATGTGGCTTCTATGGAAGCACTTATCCCCTTGGGTCTGGCACATATACAATCTATTCAGGGGATGCTTCATGACCCATGGAATCTTGATAGGTTTCCTTTAGGTTTTCCTTGTAACTTTTCTCCTTCCCTCTTTGTTGATATGCATTGATGGTTGGACAAAGCTCCCTCGTTGTCGAGACCACTTCATTCCCCTGGTCTGGATTTGTTTCTCTTTCCTGATGCTTACCTCCAAGGTTGGGGGGCATCAGATTTCAGGACAATGGTGTATAGCCAAAATGTCTTACCATGTTATCCCCCTGGAAATTCCAGCAGTCCAATGTGCTTTGGTTCACTTTCTTTTTCTTATCAAGATTCGATTAATCTTTACCCATTCGATGGTGGTGGCTTATATCATTCACCAAAGGGGGGCACCCGTTCTATTTCCCTTTGTGCTCGACCATGGATCTCCCTTTTTAGGCACACACACATTTGATGTATGTCTGATGATGTGTCATGTTCCAGGTGCTTTCAACTTTGTTGCAGATCACCTTTCCAGTCCCAATACACTTTATACCATGGAGTGGTCTCTCAATCATCAAACATTTCCGGTTACTCTGCCTCTAGTTTGATGCATTTGCCTCTTTCCTCTATTCCAAGATCCTTTTTTTGTGATTTTTTCCATCTTCCCTTACCAATTGGATTTGACTTTTGATTCAATTGTTTTTTTCTTCCTTGCTTCCTTCTTCTGGTAATCAATTCCCTTTGTTTTCACCACTATCAGGCACCTTACCTTTTACCTGCATCTCACCCATTTTTGTGTGTATACCTTTTATTTTTGAGGAGCATGTTCCCTTTTTTCTTTAAGGATCCCATTCTGTGGTGAGTGATGCCTGTTCAGGCATACTTAAACTAGTCAAATCTGCACTGTAAGGCCATGATGACTTCACAGTTATATTTTCCATGGCCACTAAATGCACACTGAGATGGGGTGTGCCACAAGATTGCTCGTAGGTTTTTCCTCCCAATATCTTTGCTTCATTAATATGCCCATTCTGGACCATACTAACCCATGAACTTCATGGGTAAAGCAGAAGGGGATAGCTGCCCATCCCTACCATTCCTTAGATTGAATAAATCAGGAGTGGTCTGCTTTTCAAAAAAGGGTTTTCATGGTCACCCACTGCATTGTCTCTGCTGTTGTCATTCCTTCAGACTCATCACACATTTTCCCCCCTTTTTCTTCCAGTGAAGTATGGGAGTCCTTACCATTTTCCAGCTTCAAATCACTGGGGTGGTGGACCATGGAGGCATCCACCTGTATGTAATAGTGATATATGATACAAACAATAAAGAATCCATTCAGTTAAGAGTAGGGTTGTGGTGTTCTGCTGCTGTAGATGAGGAGATATCCTCCAATCTGATGCTCCATCTCTGAACGGGTCTACCCGAGGCGATGTAGTAGCTTTGGAGTGAGCCATCAAAATTGTAGTATACCCCTTCAATTGAGATCCCTCATCCTACTCTTACATGGATGTCAGTTCCAGGTGGCTGGGTTTTGGATTTAGAGCAGAAATAATCAACATAAGTCTTCACACATGTATTACTGGTGTCTCTGTTTCCTCACTCATTTTGCCTCATGTTCATTGCTAATGCATTGTGGTTCACAGTGGATGAACATGCAGGTTGCTACTGTTCTTCATCTTGCACTACTCCTCAAAGATTTACATATACTGAAGATGATACTATGCTGGGGGGTGGTTCCTGCCTGATTGGTTTTGAGTGGGATGTTGCACAATACAATTACATCTTGATTATTCCGAACATCCGAATGTTGGGTTCCTGGATTGGTAATTTGTTATCACCTTGCTCACATGTGCCCTGTTCACAGATCAGCGAACATGATGTTTCCCTTCGGTCTGCTGAACTTGAGGTGAAGATGGTATGATCCTCTTTTCTACCCCCACCCGATGGCTGGATTTTTGGTTGTACTTGACTTGCCCTCAGTATGATCCTCTTTCCTACTCCCACATGGATGTTGGTTCCTGGTGGCTGAGGTTTGGATTGTGGTTGACTTGCCAATGGTATAATCCTCTTTCCTACCCCCACATAGATGTTGGTTCCTAGTGGCTGAGTTTTGGATTGTAGTTGACTTGCCAATGGTATAATCCTTATTCCTACCCCCACTTGGATGTCAGTTCCCAGTGGCTAGGTTTTGGATGCAGTTGACTTGCAGAGTACAGTCCATCATTCCCTACCACTCTACACTTTGGGCCACATCCTTTTTATTGTCACCCACATTACCGTCTGTAGAGATTTACCTCTCTGACGTTTTTTTAAAGGGATTGAGTTTCTGATAAAAAGTGGTTCAGATTCCTGTCCAACTATTTTTCTCTCATTTTTGGATGTGCTCCTACCATTTTCCACCAATATCTGTGACACCTCTTTCCACACTGGCATAGTGTATACCTGGTACAGAAGTGGTGCAATTCCCCACATAAGATCTTAGTAGCTTTAAAATTTATTAAGAGTTATGTTTTACTTGTTTATTACATTATTCAGTGAATGGTTAAATATTACTATCTCAAGAATGTGATGGTTTGATTTGTGTACATGTGGTATCCAATATAATAGCTTCACATTGTGTTCAATATGTAATTGCAATTTTACTGCACAATGTTTTTGCTACATATGGGCTTTTAAGTTTGCATTTATGCAGGTATGACTTTTGCAGGGGAAACAACAAAACTTTGGTTTTGTATGGTTATTGCTCTCCACTTGTGGTGGTAGAAGTTATAATCTCTTTGTGTACATGTCAGTGAACAATAAGAATGCATGGTTGATGATTTTGTAAAACATCTTATAACAAATTTATTCCTTTTTGCAAAAACAAATTTGATAACTTTTATAACCTTTCACAGTATACAGTACACTATAGTGAATAATATTAAAGATCTATGGTTTAAATAGCAAATATAGAAGTAAGAAAACCTTAAAATACTTCCTAATACTGTATTTATTCAGTTAATACATGGTTTATAGATAAACATACATTAATTGATTTACTGTAAAAGTGTGATTATATTTGTGAACACTTTTGAAGTGAAGCTTCTGCATACCAAAGAAGTTAACCAGTCTAGGTCTGGCCTGCTTTTCAAAATATAGTTCTCGTGGTCATCCATTGCCCAATCTTAAGGTGTTGCATTTCTCTGGACTTCTCAAAATGTTTTTTCCCTCCTCTTTTCTAGTGGAGTATGGGAGTCCTTGCCACTTACCAGTTCCTAGCCACTGGGGTGGTGGACCATGGAGGCTATCTCCTGAGTGTAACCACTTCCACTCAGTAATAAGTAGGGCAGTGCTGTTCTGTTGGTGTAGATGGTGTTTACTTTCCTCCTACCACAGACCAGAAGAACCATTCCTAATGCTGCCTAGTTTTGGACAGGATGAATCTGCCAAATGCAGTTTACTCCTCCAGCTGGCTTTCCCCCATCCTATTGCTGCCTGGATGTCAGTTCCTAGGCAGTCTGGTGTTGGATTGGAACAGGACCAGCCAACGTAAGTCCTCACACATGTGGTTGGTAGCGATGCTCCTCCTACTGCAGACTGGATGAGAAATTCCAGATGCCACCTAATTTAGGACTGGAGTTGACCCACCATGTTTGCATTCCCACTACTTACCATTGCCTGGATGTCAGGTTCCCACATAGCCTGGTATCGTTTTTTTTTACAGGGACTGCACCTGTGCCCTGCCTAGGTTGCTGGAATGGAAGTAACTTTTCCTTTCTTTTTTTTTTCTGGTCTAGAGGTGAAGATGATTGGGACCCTCCTCCTACTGCAGACCTACTGCATACACAATGGCACCTGGTTTTAGACTTGAGTTGACCCACTGAGTATGGTCTGACATGCCCTAGCCACTTCACACCATCTGGCACTTCCATTTCCACTATGGGACTTGCTTCCTTTCTGCCCAGCTTGGTGACACGTATCAAACTGTGGGTGAAGGGTAACCCTGGTACAGATGAGGTACAGTCTCAAATGGGTGTAACCCTCACTTTTCATGGTTTAGGGTATCACACCCCATGTGGTTTCTTTGAACCCCTTCTGAAGGGGGCTCATCTAGGTACATTTTGCACTGACCCCTCCACCATTTCAATGTGGGATTTTAGCTATTGTGTAAGCAGAGGTATTGTATCGGAAGTTAACATTTTCTAGTACTGAAAATGTATAGATAATTACTTCTCCTCACACTTCCCACTTCTGGTGCAAATTTTTTTGCTTAATCTTGAAAAGATGATTGTGCTGTACAGTTTGGAGGAAGTCAGCTTCTCTAGGAGGGTGTGTCGCACTTCTATAGGTGGAGGGTTGTTGCATGATCATTTCCATGCTACAATGCAGCAATACCACATGTAAACACGTAATGTTAGGTGAGAGCTTCAAGGCTAAGAGTAAGCAAAAACTGTGCATATAGAGGGCAGCACAAATCAAGGAAAGCTATGATGTGAGAAGAGGTAAGTATTTTTGTCAATAATCTAATATTGAACCTTAAGAATATTCTTTTAGGGACCTATAGTATTATAATTTTTAGTCAATGTAATTTTTCATTTTTTAAATAGAGTAAGAATTAAGACTGATGATAAGGACTTCTTGAGAGACAGATTGACTGTGGTTAGATAAAACCTTTCTAGGAGATTAAATGTGAAATGTATATTTTGATGTAAAAAACAATGAATATCAAATGTGACAATAAATACTAAAAATATAACATTTTTGCACGTGTTAGGCAAAGCTTCGAGAAAAAAGGATACATGAAAGAAATGAGCTGGAAGCTGTCCAACGTAAGCATCAAGAAGACAGATTAAAGAAAGCTTTAGAGAGAGCCTATGCTGTTAACAAAAAAAAGGTGATTGCATAAACGAACATTAGGTACCTAGGATAGATTAATATAGTTACACCTTAAGTTTATGTTTACAAATTACCAATATCTGCAATATTTTTATATGTTGTAGTTGGAGAAATAATTTCATTAAAGAAGCTTATTCATACCTAAGTAGACCTAACAACACTATTTAAATAAACCAGTAAAATTGCATCAATTCATCATTGGGAAGCTATAAGAGTTAGATATTTAATGTTTTTTTTTAATTGTCTTTATTGAATAATTCATGTTATTGATTTTCCCTTGTGGCTCAGCTGTAAATTTGAGGGCTTATAATACTAATTCAGGGTTTGATTACCATATCACAGATAACACATTGCGCAGCTTTGCAGTAAAACAACAACAAACAAGCAACTATTATTAGTGTACGCTTTTACGTATTAAGTTGCTATAAAATCTTCAACAAAAAATAGCCTTTTCAGTTTACTTTTCCACATCTTTCTGTAATATTTTTATTATTTTATGAAGGTAGTATGTAATAGGCAAAAAATATGCTGTATATTATGTACATTTTTTGCAAAATAGTAATTTTGTTTTCAAATTGAAGTACAGTACTTTCGGCATTTCTGTAGTATTTCCAGTCTAAAAATGAACTGAACATCTTTGGTAAACAACGTGCATTGTATTTACATAATGTGTATGGTTGTAGGAGACATTGTCTGCTGATTGTATCACATTGGTCATTAATTTAGTTCGATACCCATGGTGGGCAGAGCACAGATAGCCCATTGTGTAGCTTTGTGCTTAACTTCAAACAAACAAACAAACAATTAATTTAGTTTTTACTTCATTGGTCTTTAATTTTTCAAGTATTATTTGTGTACAAATATGTTTATTAGTAGTCCAGAAATCTCTGAATTGCTCATTTAAAAAACTCTTACAAGAACTAAAACTTGTAAAAATTTGTTCTTAACCCTTTACTACATACATTATAAAAATATGGTTGAATTTGTTTTATTTAAGTAGGTCTGTATTGCATACAAAATATGTTTGTGTGAGATGTATTTTGTTAAGTTATAAATGGCTATGTCATCTTAGAAGTAACACTGTTCAGTTGAAGAATCCAACAGAAATAATTCCATGATTTATTTAGACTATTTTTTTCTGCTAGGACCTTAATCCCAACTAATTTGGGGTCTGCCAGTATATATATTTTGTAAGCCAAGAATTTTTACACCCAGGTGGCTGGTTCAGTTGCCAAACATATAGGACAAGCATGTTCAGCAATGGGGATTCAAACTCTTTAAACCCTCAGATTTCAAGTCGAGCACCCTAACCACGAGGCCATGCTGGGCCCTTATTTATGCTCTTACCTGGAAGTAAAAGCAATCAACTACAGAATTGTTACCTGTACATTACAATGTGGAAATAGAGGTTTAAAACCTCATTTAATCCATTATTTATTCACAATTTGTTTTAATACTGTTATAGGCATATATCTTAAAATAATTATTGTGAAGATTTTAAGAAGAAAAAAAAGAGCCATATACTTTGTTGTGGTGTTCAGAAAATGAAGAGAGTACATTATATTATTTTTTATGTACCAGAGCGATGTACATAAATATAGAATAGAGTGTTATACACAAAACAATAGTTACATATTTATTTCACATCAGCATTTTGAACTTTTCTAGGAAACAAAGGATGTTCAGGTTAAACTGTGTACTTGTGTTTAAGATATGTATAAAAAGTGTTCCTGGAAAGATGAACAAACACTATTTTATAAAAATCTTGATTTCTTTCAAGTCAGAAATGTAAACCTTTTCTGAAAAACTACCATGATGACAGGTTACCTTAAATTACACTGCAAATCATCAATTTACCCAAAATTCACATGTAATGATTTCTGTGATTGGTTAAGAATTATGATTACATAATCAACATTGATGTCAGAATTTAGAGTTGAGTGTATACAGACCCTCAGGGAAAAAAAAATGTACTCACCATTAAGTGTCACTGTAAAAACTACTACCATGTAAAATATTGACAAATGTCAAATATTTTTTTAATATTGCTGTAATAATAATAATACCATAAATCTTAAAATGTTTTAAAACATTTCTCAAACATAATAGTAAAATATTTGAATCTAATATTAGGTTGAAAAAGCTTAAGTATGATCCCATCATTAGTATATGATTTTCAAGTTACATATATTAATAATACAAAGAAACAAAATTAGATGTATTATTGAATGAAAGTTATATTAAAGCTAAAACTAAATACCTGGTTATTTAAAAATAGTATTAATCATAAGAATAAAAACTGGTAGTTAAATGAATTTAAAATGTCTAATTACTAATTTCATATTTAATTGATTTATTTGTGATATAAAAATTTACAAAATGAACATTATTTTACAACTCCTATTTTAAATTTTCAGTGTTTATCTCAAATGAATGATCATGAACACAGTTTTTTATGGTGAATTGAAAGATACATTTTATCTTAGAATTAGTTGATTTATATAGTTTTATTAAGTGTTTTGTGTCAACTTGAACATTTATTAAAACTTATCAGCTAGGTCACATGGCTCATATTATCTAAATGATGAAGCATTTGTGTCAGAAATGTATATTTTTTCAACATTGGTTATATAACAGCATAACTGTTTATTTTTACCTTTCAGGCTGTCCGTAAACTGATGCCACGATCTGCACCACACCAAAGTCGTGGAAACCAGAAAGAAGCTGTTGAGAAGGCGCGCCAAGAGGAGGAAGAAGAAAATATTTATTTTTTTACATGATATGTATCTTTATTGAAAATTATAAATGAGAGTATATGTGATTCTTGATATAAAACAGCACTAAAATTATGTAATTTACTATACATTTGTTGGTATCATTTTAAAGATATGTTTTCTATGGTCTTTAAACTTTTAGTTGGTATTTATTTATTACCTTTCTGTAGAAGGTATTATGTAAGCAGTACTTGATTACATGTGATGAGTGACATCAATTTCACTTACAAGACTTATCTATCTGTATACATACACATATGAGGAAAATATACTGTGCAGTTATCAAAAATTCAGTTTCAGAATGTTATTCACTACAAGTTTTGGTGTATATATATATTTTTCCCATTAGCATCTTTTATATAATTGCAATAATTTATTAATATGCATATATTATGTTCAAAAACATAATGTGAATTCAAATGAAACTCAACTTACAATAACACTCATGAATTAGTATAGAAGCCAAATACTTAAAAATATGTTGTATTTTATTTAAAACAGCTTTAACTACTTAGTTAGCAATGAAAATGCATAAATTGAATATAAGTAAAGAAAATTCAGTACCTTATCATCTTGGTTCATAATAATATATCAACTGCACTTGTAGACTATAAAGACTATAATACAAGGTAGATTTTCTGTTTAAATTTATAATTATATTTGTGAACATAATATTATAGTTTACTACTGGTCCTATGAACAGCAGGAAGGCAGCTAACATTACTAATGGTATAGAAGTTAATATTTACTTTGTTATACAGCACCTATAGGTTTCAAAACTAATAGTGATAGGGCCAATCCTGATACAGTTGGTGACAACTTCAGACGTAACGTTTCCTCTGTTATTTTTTCATTCCCGCAACAGGGAGGCACTCACTTGTGGGACTTCTGTTTTTCTGACTCTGAACTGTACAAGCTTACATAAATGGCACTGTTGCTTATGGTTTATCTTGTAAAGAACACATTAAACATTTATGTCTGGTGCGAGTAGGGCTTGGAAGTGAAAATTTGACACTAATGCACTACGAAAATATCAATTTGGTATGAATAGAGTTCCTGTTTGGAATTGGGTGTGGCCTAGTTGTTAATGTGCACAAATGTGAATGTGATAGTTCATAATTTGCATTCCATTGCCACAAAAGTACACTCCACACTTTGGTGCCTTCTCTCTAGCCAGTCATTTAAAAATTAGGAAGAACTAATGTAACTTTGCATGAATATCTGAAACGAACAAACAAATAACACAGATATGTTGAAGTCATTGTTTAATAGTACACAAAACATATTTTCAATATTTATTGTGACTATTAAACATTGGCTTCAATATAAATATGTTATTGAAAATTTACACAAGTGTTGTCCTCTTAAAACAAATAAATTATTATTAGTAGAGAGTGGGAGAAATAGTAGTTTTGGTTACATATTGGATTTCCAGCTCCCGATATCCGATCAGATTTAGATACCTTCAGAATTGATTGTAGTGTTCACCATATATACTAAAAATGTTCCACAGACATAATCTACCACTTAATTATAATATAGTATTAAACTAGTTATTTTGTCATTGTTATTTTAAGTTTATGAGGATGTATATTTCCGTATGAGTGAGTGGTTATTGCAAGATCCTTTAATGGAATGCTACACTTGGCAGTTTAAGACAGTGCTTTACTGCTGGAACTGTTGTTTGGACTGTGCTTGCCATTTCTGTTGCTGTTGTTTCTGTGACAACCTGTGGCATACAGTGGCAACACAATGAGTGGAGAAAATGCTAATATATTTTGGAACTAGTAGAAAGCACCATTGGTTTAAATGATGCAATGCCTAATATTGTAACATATGTGCAAGTAGTACTATGCTTGCTTAATATTATGAGATAATCCGTTGATGGAAATGCTATGTGATTATCCAATTCATTGCAAAATTAACATCCCATTGGATTGGATTTCATCATATGGTGCAATATCTGATTGGATTTGATATTTGTCCCATCCCTAATTATTAATGGTCCTTTGATGACACCTGATTCTATAATGGATGTGCAATTTCAGAGATGGAGTAGCCAAATACAAAAACAGAGTTATGCACACTTTTTTCGATTGGTTGGCTACTATTGAAAATTTTATGATGATATTGTTGTACTGTGGTAATTTTAGAAATCTTGCACCTCTCACCTGGAAGATTTGAACCCGACACATCTTGAACACCAGACAAGTGCACTACCATCTGAGCTAACTATGACTTGACTCGATTATCTCTATCTCTTCAATCTGCCATTATTTTCGTTCCGATCCATTGTCTGGTGCACTTATATACAAGAATAGAGGGCGCATAGAAAAGACTAGAGTTGCCACGAACAGACATGATCATTCTAGAATCTCATGACGTGTTACTAGCATCACGTGACTTCCGCTGTCGTAACACTGTCCCTTCCTTAGTATTGTTC
>NW_013671992.1:46353-53332 GCF_000517525.1 Limulus polyphemus | reverse complement strand
AATTGATTTAATTAACTAATTAATTAGTGTTAAGAGTCCTTTTTCAGGACTTTATTTAATTATAATTGATTTAATTAACTAATTAATTAGTGTTAAGAGTCCTTTTTCAGGACTTTATTTAATTATAATTGAATTAATCAACTAACGAATTAGAGTTAAGCATCCTTTTTAGGATGATTTAATTATAAATGGTTGAATTAACTATCAAATTAATGAATTAAAGTGATTATTTATGTTGATACACGTATCATATGAGTCATTGTGTCTAGGCGGCCTGTAGAATGTTATAACTGTCTGATACCGAACTATAATTTCAACCATCTCTAAGATAGCTGTGCCCTCTGGTGACAAGTTATGACGTGATTGATACCTGTGATGGCGACCTATCAACGTCTCTAACGATGCGCCCGCTGGTGCGAATATGTGGAACTATGACGTCATCGTCTTCAATGACATCTCTACCTGAGATCGGCACACATGTGTCGCCCTTACTCGACATATTTCGGAACTATGACGCCCATGACGACAACATTGACTCTCCTTTCCTCTTCCTTCCCTCTCTGACGCAGACAATAGACGTGAGGCGGCATTCTTTGGATTCGGAAATGCGGGGATAACTACTGAGGATGTGAAGGCTGTAAAAAGTAGACTTTGCCTTAGTAATATCTATACTATAACTAACGTTTTGTCGGCCCGGCATGGCCAGGTGGTTAGGGCGCTCGACTCGCAATCTGAGGGTCGCGGGTTCGAATCCCCGTCGCACCAAACATGCTCGCCCTTTCAGCCGTGGGGGCGTTATAATGTGACGGTCAATCCCACTATTCGTTGGTAAAAGACTATCCCAAGAGTTGGCGGTGGGTGGTGATGACTAGCTGCCTTCCTCTAGTCTTACACTGCTAAATTAGGGACGGCTAGCGCAGATAGCCCTCGTGTAGCTTTGCGCGAAATTCAAACAAACAAACTAACGTTTTGATGCCAAGCTCATTCACATACACTGATAATAAAGTAGTTCAATTAAAATTTGAATGTAACATTCTAAAAGGTCATGACATGCACACTTTGACCTATCTGTATCGAGAAGGTTAGCCTGCTGAAACGTTGTAACCATAAGTATTACACTTTGTATATCTGATAATAAATAAGTATATAAATAAAGAGAATGATTATAAAGGAATAAGACATGATTTAGTAAATTTAAGAACTAATTATTATTATAACATAAATATGTATAAAAACATAGGAAAGCTTTTAGCTGCTTTAACAATTAAGTATTGTTATAACATAGGGATAATTATTACAGAGGTATGGGAGTTGTTTTAAATATAAAATTCTTCATGAAAAATATAAGTAAAACATTGTTTTTATCTGTTATTACTGAAATATCAGGTTTGGTTTTTTTTACAGTTAGTTGCAGTTCTTTTTTAAAGAGTGTGTGTTTTTAGGAATAAAGCTTTATGTGCTCCTTGATCATGTCGTGAGTTTAAAGTTTATTGGTTTTAAAGTTACATTTAATTGTTGGCTTGAGGAGAAGTTTGGAAAAGAGAAGGGAGAAAAGTGTGATATGAGGTATATAATATGTTTTCTACATTCCTTAAGTTATCTACAAATTATTTTTTTTGTTATTTAATTTCTATGCAGTAGTGACGGCAACACGTAGTTCACAAATTCGTTAAAATTACCTTGTTCTTGTTCCTTGCTATCTCCATTCTCTAAAGTACATTATGTCTCTTCTGCCTGAGAGGATATTGCAGTAATATATAGCATCTAGGTTAAAACAGTTGGCACTGTAATTTATATTTTGCTGACTTATTATGATGTTGAATAAGCTAACCAATGCTATGAGGGAACAAAGGTCACAAGATGACACTATCGACCAGGCAAAGAAAGTGAATTTGCCTGTTGAATTCATGCATGCTTCCTTTAGCAAGTGATGACTATTTGTCCCCCTGTGGAACAGCGGTAAGTCATCAGCTTTACAATACTAAAATCAGAGGTCAATTCCCCTCAGTGGACACAGCAGATAGCCTGATGTGGCTTTGCTATAACAAAACTCTCACACACAGAGAAGACTAGTTTTAAAAACAACATGTTTTATTGTGTGAGAGAGAAATCTGTGTAGCTAGATACAACCTTATAGAAAGGACGGTCATTTTGACTGTGTAGGTATGCATGCTGTTTTCCGTTAATTTTTGTGAAATATAATTCGTTCATTTGTCCAAACTCATTATTTTACACGTAAAGAACTCAGTCAAGTTTTCTATTACAGAACACTTTCATTATTTTTTGATCGAATTAGCTGTTATTCGTGAATTTGCCTATCTAATACTTATCGGGAACTTGTTTTACATATAAATACCAAAATGTCATGGGAGGCATATTAGACTCACCTAGAAATTCATAAAGTGGACAGGATGAATAGTGAACAAAAAACTATTTATCTTACTCCAGCTTTAACAAAATTATGTAACTTTTTAGCTGGGAACCATAAAAACTATTAAGCACTAGTATCTGCCTAATAGGTTTGTAGTGACATATTGAAATAAAGGATCCAGAGCAAAATTCTGTATCTGGATACAGATATCTTAGCCAAACGTTTAAAATATTTATAAAGCCTTTTGCCCAACTTCCTAATCTAGATGCTCCCCCTGGAACGATGGGTTTATTGACATTTTGACAACTTTACAGATGTCAAAGTAAACGATGATATGAGAATTAGGTTGAACCAAAGTAGGTGTGTATCTTTTAAGGATGATGGAATTTTAATATTTATACCAAGGCTTATTAGGAATAAAGCTACATCTAATGACTAAGATGATAGAACCAAATACTCTATTTGCTAGAGAGAGAGCTGATAGTTATAATGATTTGGTAATGAAAGGTAGGAAACTGCCTCCAATAACGATGAACTACATGACAATTACTACACCAGAAGTTGGACTTCTAGTGATAACAAGGACAGTCGTTATACCACCAAGAAAGGAAATATTTATACCAAGGCTTATTAGGAATAAAGCTACATCTAATGACTAAGATGATAGAACCAAATACTCTATTTGCTAGAGAGAGAGCTGATAGTTATAATGATCGTACATTGTCTAGAAAGTTAATGATAATGTAATATTATAGTTTTGGTGAAAAAGTTGAAAACAGGAGTACAATATAAATATGAGTAATCAATGGTGATTCAGTAGTTAGTGAAGTATTTTTGATGAATTTATTCAAGCTCTCCGTTATTCTAATATAGCATTATGATGATGAATTTATTCAAGCTCTCCGTTATTCTAATGTAGCATTATGATGATGAATTTATTCAAGCTCTCCGTTATTCTAATGTAGCATTATGATGATGAATTTATTCAAGCTCTTCATTTTTCTAATGTAGCATTATGATGATGAATGTATTCAAGTTCTCCGTTATTCTAATGTAGCATTATGATAATGAATGTATTCAAGCTCTTCGTTATTCTACTGTAGTATTATGATGACAAATGCATTCAAGCTCTTCGTTACCCTAATATAGCATTATGATGATGAATTTATTCAAAGTCTTCGTTATCTTAATATAGCATTATGAAGATAAATTTACTAAAAGTCTTCGTCATCCTAGTGTAGTATTATGATGACGAATGCATTCAAGCTCTTCGTTATCCTAAAGTTCCTTTATGATGATAAATGCACTGAACACCACTTGTATTTGTTGTTGTTTCTTCATAATTTGAAACTAAACTATAGAAATAGACACAGGGGACAAAAGTTTGATTTGTTGTTCACTCTGAGGCACTTCAGGTGTAGCTTTTCTTTTTGCTGTTATGTTAAGCAGTTTCTCCGATCACAAAATCTTCAAGTTTTGTAGTTGTTGTTTTTTCATAATTTGAAACTAAACTATAGGAATAGACACAGGGGACAAAAGTTTGATTTGTTCTTCACTCTGGGGCACTTCAGGTGTAGCTTTTCTTTTTGCTGTTATGTTAAGCAGTTTCTCCGATCACAAAATCTTCAGGTTTTTTTTTTTTAGTCTTTTTTTCATTGCACCTAGCTACACAATGTGCGAGTTATCTGGAGTGTGCCCACCACATGTATCGTAACCCTGCTTTTAACATTATAAACCTTCTGAGCAATTGTAGCATCGAGGGGGGGGGGGATCCTCGATTCTTCGTTACCTGAAAAGTATATATTTTGTTATTCTTTATGATTCTACCTGATACTATCCGTTACGTAGATCATGAGATTCTTTATTACCTCCAATCTTTATCACTGACTACAAACAACATACCAATCTAATTGTATCGACTACAAATATTATGAATCTGTGACCAATATTGCTGTTAGTCTCTGAGTACAAATAACGTACCAGGCTTGGTTGACTTCCTGGAGAATGATAATTCTAACGTCATGGCTCTTCTTTATTATCAATCCTATTTGTTGTTTTCTATAGATACTTTTCCTTTCGTGTTTCGTTGCTTTTCAGTTCCCCCTTCTTTTTCTTTTCTTGCGATCTCTATTCATTGAACTTCTTTTTTTCTCTCTTCATTTGGCTACCAGCAAATCTGCCAAATCTTAGGAACTAAATGAAACTCAACTGACAAACATTTTGAACTCAGTTTTGTTCCATGTGGACTATTCAGAGATGGCTACGAACTGCAATGACTGCTTTCCCCAAATTTCTCGCTTCATATCTGAGTAGTCTTGAATTGAAACAAGTACAGCTATTAGTACTTTGGTTTGTCTATAGCATTCTTAATTTTTTTAAAGTTAAAATTAGAATTTTCCACTAAATTCCACTCTTTCCTCACAATATTCGAAATATCCATCTGGCTTGTACCAAAATTTTGACACAGACTCCATATCATACGCCCTCCATTGATCATCCAGTTAATCTACGTCTCCCCAAGTATTGGCCAACTTTAATACAGCTGGCCCTGTTCATAACATAATATGGGCCTCTAGATGCAAAAATCTGGTCCATCTAGCAAGGGCCTTTAATAATTGCAACTTGGTGGCTGTTACGTGTGGGATTGTCCAACGGATGCAACGACACAGGCAACAAATGAAAGACAAAGTTATGTTACTTTGAATAAACTTTAATAGATTACAACGAACAAAATTACACTTACTTTACAATACACTTGTGTAGAAATAAAATATTTATACAAAACTCTTAACTCGTTTATTTACCTATATTTGTGTCACTGTATGTTAAACCTTTGTTGGGGTTTAATGGCGCCAGTCCTCGACTGAAAGCTAAAGTGTTTCTATTCCGTTTGCACGTTAATCTAATTTGTCTTTGGTCCTCTTTGTCTTCCTCCCTAGATTCTTTATTACCGTCCAATACCAACTAGCCAGCCGAACACTTATCAATTGTCACAAATGTCCGTGGTATAGCAATATTATCCAAGTACCAATGTAGTTTTTCAGATGTCTATACGTTGTACAGCATTACTGTAGCCCGCCAAAAGAACAACAACAAAAAAAAAACCCGTCTACAATGCAACCTCGCTATACATAAGCATCCATAGAAACACCAGCACATTCCCAAAATTATGATGCGCTTTGCATAATTGCTCACAACTGATTATTACTGGCCAATCCTTGTGACATAAACAAAACTCGATCGTTATAAATACAC
The DNA here is from genome assembly GCF_000517525.1 of Limulus polyphemus. NCBI lineage: Eukaryota > Metazoa > Arthropoda > Merostomata > Xiphosura > Limulidae > Limulus > Limulus polyphemus. The sequence continues at coordinate 47,706 of NW_013671992.1, read as the reverse complement.
ATCACTTAGCTGCGGGGGAGAGGAGCACTAAAATTTACAATACATGTAACAGTGGCCTTGACTTAAAAAGCTCTGGTGCCAAAGAGTATAGACTTTTGTTTTATTGATTTCAGGCTGCTCAAACAGCTGAATTTTACTGTTATCTAGATTGATGGGTTTCCAGTGGTTCTCATAGATCTATCTACCTGTAATGAGTATGTCCTTTCTTGTGAGTTACAGAGGAATATTTTTATAGCAACTCAGTTAGTTGATCATGAAAGAGGTGGATAAAGCGTTCTTCTTCGCGCTGAAAGAACCAATAAACGGAGAAAAAGTTATCAGATTTTTATCTTTAGACTACAGAAACAGCAACTGGATTATGATTTTATGGTCTTCAAGTTTCCAGCAGATCTTATCATATCTGTCATTACTGTGAATTTTAGGGTATTCAAGCTTTTAGCAAATCCTCCCGTACTTCACATTACTGTGAATTTTAGGGTATTCAAGCTTTCAGCTAATCCTCCCGTACTTCACATTACTGTGAATTCTGGGGTCTTCAAGTTTCCAGCAGATCTTATCATATCTGTCATTACTGTGAATTTTATGGTATTCAAGCTTTCAGCTAATCCTCCCGTACTTCACATTACTGTGAATTCTGGGGTCTTCAAGTTTCCAGCAGATCTTATCATATCTGTCATTACTGTGAATTTTAGGGTATTCAAGCTTTCAGCAAATCCTCCCGTACTTCACGTTACTGTGAATTCTGGGGTATTCAAGCTTTTAGCAAATCCTCCCGTACTTCACATTACTGTGAATTCTGGGGTATTCAAGCTTTAGCAAATCCTCCGTACTTCACATTACTGTGAATTCTGGGGTCTTCAAAATTCCTGGAGATCCCAACATACTTGTTATTGTTATGTGTTCTATCACTGAGTGGATTATTTGGTAAAAAATAATGGCAGTTCCAGTGCATGTAACAATAATGATATAACTGGTTTCTTTAATAACCTTTGTATCGACAATGTTCACTTGTAAGCCTAATTTGCTTGTTAAATTTTTCAACATAAACTCCGAATCTAAATGTAGACCTAATTTCAAATACATCATTTAAATGTAAACTGCGAGGCGTATGCTTCAGTTAATTAATTTTGATAGATAAACAAACAGCAACTCACCGTGTAAATCTAATGTAGCATTATGATGTATTCAAGCTCTCCGTTATTCTAACATAGCATTATGATGATGAATTTATTGAAGCTCTCCGTTATTCTAATGTATCATTATGAAGATGAATTTATTGAAGCTCTCCGTTATTCTAATATAGCATTATGATGATGAATGTATTCAAGCTCTCCGTTATTAATAAATTCATCA
>NW_013671992.1:44549-45413 GCF_000517525.1 Limulus polyphemus | reverse complement strand
ACTTCTAAGTTTTGTAATCTCATGGCTAAAGGTATGGTCTACAAGAATAGACATATCTAGTCACTTACATCGGTGATACACTTCTAAGTTTTGTAATCTCATGGCTAAAGGTATGGTCTACAAGAATAGACATATCTAGTCACTTACATCGGTGATACACTTCTAAGTTTTGTAATCTCATGGCTAAAGGTATGGTCTACAAGAATAGACATATCTATCACTTACATGAAATCACTTTATAAAGAGCACACAAAACAATTGTAAAAGTGTCTAACTTCTTTGCTAGTCACCTTTTATTCTTTAATATAAAACTTAGTTAACTTTAACTTAAGAAGAACTGTGGGATAATGTGATATGACTTATTTCTGTTGCTACAGTGAACTGTACTAAATTTTCATAAATCTTATAACAACTTCATTGGAATTTAAGATGTAAAAACTATATTATTTTGTTATACAGTAAAAATAATACTAACTTAAGTATAAAAGTATAATAAGCATAGTCTTTAGAAATAAATGTAATCAAATTAGTGGATGGTATTTTATGTGAATCTTATAGGAATGCAATATGTTCTTTGTGTGACGACAGCGGAAGTCGCGTGACGCTGGGAGCATGCGCGCTGGAGTTTCTGGAAGGATCATGAATTATCGGGGAGACCCGAGTTTGTTCGAACGCCCTCTTTTTTAGTATATAAGCCTGGCTCTTCAGGTGAGGGAACTTTTGGCGAATTATGCAGACGTCTTTTCAAAAGAAGATCATGACCTCGGCTGCACAGACCTTGTAGAGCACAGAATAAACACAGGAAATCACTGTCCAATAAAGATCCCCCCAAGGAGAATAGCTCTGGCAAAGTGGCAAGAGATG
>NW_013671992.1:41826-43674 GCF_000517525.1 Limulus polyphemus | reverse complement strand
CACATTATAGTTATAATTACAGGTGAATTCTCACATTATAGTTATAATTACAGGTGAATTCTCACATTACAGATTCCATGAAGCTATGTTATTATAAGGGATCTACTGAAGTCAGCTTTGTACCAGGAGACAAGGTGTGGTTGTATAATCCCAGGAAGACCAAAGGGAAGTCTCCTAAGTTGTCATCTCCATGGGAAGGCCCATACGACATAGTGGATCGTCTCTCAGACGTGACTTTCCAGATAAAATGTGGTCAAGGAGATAAGCCAAGGGTGGTACATGCCAACAGGCTTTGGCGTTATCATGGTCCAGGACATTTCAGTTGGAACAAAGTGAACAACAGAACAAATGACGCTGTTGAAGGATGTGTCACCTGAAAAAGCCACTGTCGAAGAAGAAACTCTACCCGGTTTTGAGAAGGGAAACAGTGAAGCCCTTGATGAAGTTACTACCACCGATGTGACTGTTACCGATAATAGGACATTTCTTGATCGAGCAGATGAACCCCACGTGAAGCAGAAGCCAATGAGACGGAGACCAGTATGGAAGAAGATACGTCCCGTAAAAGTAAGATACTTTGTTGAATTTTAATTTTGTGTTTGTAAATTCTGTACATTTAATTAAGTTATTGTTAATTATCTATTGGTTTGATTTAAGTGGCTATTGTTCAGGATGAACAATACTAAGGAAGGGTAACACGTAATGGTAACACGTAATGAGTATGTAGAAGGTACCTGAAGACTCGAGACGCCCTCTATTTTGTATATATAAGACCGGCGAGAAGTGACGGCATAAAGATAATTGCAAACAGAGAGATATAGAGACAGATAATCGAGTCAAGCCATAAGTAAAATACGTGAATCGTTGTGAATTCTAGCGTGTATTTAAGTTATAGCGTGACTGTGGAAATTAAGTGTATTGCAAAGTTGTATTGAGAAAGAATAAACTAGTTTTATTTAAGGAAGGACTTGTATCACTGAAGTTTTTCAGAAGGAATTTTTACGGGAAATTGACAAACGACCAGAGACGTAACAATATAGATAATTGAGTCAAGCGAACAGTGGGCACCATAAGTAAAGTGTGTGAAGCACTATGATTTATAGCGTGTGTTATAAAAGAAGTTAAGTTTAACGTACTGATTGGAAATTCTGTGTACTACAAAGTTGTATCCAGGGAAAAATAAACTGGTTTAATTAAGAAAGAACTTGTATCGCTGAAGTTTCTTGGAAAGAATTTATACCGGAAAGTAACAAACAAGCAGATGTGCAACATCTGTGTTGTGGAACATCATGATGGTGTAGCAATACATTCTGATTTGTTAAAATGGACAGTCATTAAAATAATGGTAATTAATTGACGTTTCCATGTAAATACATCCTTAATAGCCATGTCTTTGCATGTAGATCATATCACTGAAAATCATTAAACACTTGATTTTTAATTAAGATATAGTCCTTTTAGGACAGGAAATGTAATTAACTAATAAATTAGTACTGAAAGTCTTTAAACACTTGATTGATAATTAAACAATAAGTTTTAATTAAGATATAGTCCTTTTAGGACAGGAAATGTAATTAACTAATAAATTAGTAGGGAAAGTCTTTAAACACTTGATTGATAATTAAACAATAAGTTTTAATTAAGATATAGTCCTTTTAGGACAGGAAATGTAATTAACTAATAAATTAGTACTGAAAGTCTTTAAACACTTGATTGATAATTAAACAATAAGTTTTAATTATTGTATCATCCTTTTAGACATATAAATAGTAAAGAAATGTAATTAATAATTTAATGATAAGCATTTTTTAGGATAAATTAATTATAATTGATTTAATTAACTAATTA
>NW_013671992.1:36230-41120 GCF_000517525.1 Limulus polyphemus | reverse complement strand
TAGCCATGAGATTACAAAACTTAGAAGTGTATCACCGATGTAAGTGATAGATATGTCTATTCTTGTAGACCATACCTTTAGCCATGAGATTACAAAACTTAGAAGTGTATCACCGATGTAAGTGATAGATATGTCTATTCTTGTAGACCATACCTTTAGCCATGAGATTACAAAACTTAGAAGTGTATCACCGGAAAATCATAAGTTACAAAACAGTATTCTGTGATTATCTTATATAAAACTCAGGTTTCGTCACAGTCCAATATACTATCATATAAGTATGTAACGAATTTGATATATATTTATTTTAATATCAACGTTTGTTTAGATTAAGTTTACATTTTAAAACATGCGTAGTTTATAGTGTTAAATATGTATTGTGAAACTCCCGTCTATTTTACAAAGTTGTAGAAGATTCTCGAGAGTAAGAGTCAACAATATATGTGTATACATAAATGTTTAAATGTAGCTCAGTATTGCTATGTAAAACTGAAATTTCTAGAAAGCCTCCAATGCCTATAAATGTAACCAACGTGACGCGCCAAAAGATGAGAGTATCTATTATTAGTTTGCTATAGTCAGTATGCAATAACTGTGATTGTTATAACGCTAACCAATCAGAAAACTTCAGATATTTGACCAGAAACCTTTAGAAAGTTCGATCATTACAAATAGTTTAACTTGAGTGGATTCTCATCGGACATCAGTATTTTTACGAAAACATTACCTAACGTAACTGGTAGGAAAATATCGGTGTGTGTGTGTGTGGCTGGTAAATAACGAAGGACAAAGCTAGCTAGCTTCCCGTTAAGAGAATCGTACCTACATCAACTCGTAATTAACTCGATCATCATGAACCCTCGATAAGATATCGAAGAAGTTCCAGACTAGAAGGAAGACTTTAGATTGCTTGTAAGTTTGTGAAACTTTTGTTTATAAATCATTGTTTGTAGTAACTATTTGCAATAACTGTTATTGTAAATTGTATTGTTGTATGTATATTAAAAAGTATTTGTATAAAAAAACTGTGTGTATCAATCTCGTTGGCAAGTATCATAAACTTACTATATATCGGCTTTTGCTTAACTACTAAATCCAAAGTTCAATTTAATTGCTGAATTTAAATTATCAGTTAACTCAACTTCAGACCATTTGAAATTCCAATACCTAACAATTAGAATGAACAATCATCATAGTTTATAATTTACTGGGTTATCCTTCATACAAATTATGTCCATTCCAACTCAGTATGAAAAATTTTATAAACAATATTTGCAATTTTTGTACTTTACAATATTCGGTCAGAAGTTCAGTTTAATTATCTCATGTTATAGACTCAAAAAATATAATTAATGAATACGAAAAACTACTACTAAAAGAAGAGGGTGATCAATATGGCGGAAAACTTTTATTAAAATAAAAGTTGAACACTCACTATTTATGTATTTACATTGTACTAAATATTGAAAATTGACACTTCAAACTCCATGAAATCATATATTTTCTACATATTTTTAATGTTCGCCCTACTTCAACTAAAGTTTTTGTATGCCACTGAAATATATACACTTGGTATACACTTCTTACTCAGTTACATACTCTTAATGATCTTTGTACATTAACATGTTGATCAACGACTGCTTCTTGTTATGAAACCAAGAACTATTATACTTAATGTGAAATATAATGACACAGAATATTGATTGTGTCTATTGTATGATATGATATTGTATGACAATGTTTTAATTACTTTGTTAAATCACTTTATTATTTGAACAATATCATTGTTATTAGAGTAGACGTTTTTCAATACAGTACTAATTTATTAGTTAATTACATTTCCTGTCCTAAAAGGACTATATCTTAATTAAAACTTACTCAATCGAGTGTTTAAATATTTTCAGTAACATGATCATGATAAAAATTCTGGACATAATAATTATTTTTAATAATTTATTTAGTTTCTCAATTTTGCAATCTGATCTATATTCACATCTACTAAAAACGTATTTATATGAAAATGTCAATTAATTACCAATATTTTAATGATTGTCCATTTTAATAAATCAGAATGTATTGCTATAACATCATTACATTCCACGAAACATAGAACATATTGCTAAGTCGCAATGACTCACACGATACATGTTTCAACATGACTATAGGTTTAAATCATACACTAATTTAAGCTTATAATCTTACTAATTTGACTTTATACAATCTTTTACATCGCCAATAAAACGTTTATTATGCAATAGCATTTTTACTAGTTTGACTTTATGTTTGATAAAATATTTTACACATGTTACTTCATCTTGCACGAGTTTTTACAAAGGAAAACTTTCACATATGTCTATATTTAATTACTATTATTTAACGACTGTCTGTATGATTTTATCAAATATACTATGATAGTATTTCCACATATGATCAATGGCTAGTCTTATTTATGTTAAAAACCATTATTTTTCATATTTTAAAATCTCTACTAATTAATTTTGCTACAACTAGAAATAATAAATAAATGATTTACAGTTTAACCATTTATTTTCGATATAGCTATGGCCACTGGTAAACACACCTCCAAACATCTTTGGATACACAAATCTTGTAAAAGTATAGAATACATTTCTAATCTGTTCATAGTTTCCTTCAGACAATATTCTGTTGGACACTTAATGTTTTGCTTTTGCAAATCATACATATTATTTGAATGGGACAATTATTCATCCTACAGATAAATATAATAAATTAACGACTTACTGGTTATCTTTACTATTATTTAAAATACTAAACTGCACAAATTTTTAGACTAAGAAGATTATCACATGCATACAATCTGGACATAAACTTTTAATAATTACATATTGGGCAGTAATATCAAGACAAGTGATTGTTAGAAGGCTGTCACGTGGTCACACATACATTGTTGGGGCTGTGAGATATTTTAACTAGTCAATATGATAAGTTTGACCTTTGTTCATTAGTCACACTGAAAAAACTTGTGTTCCTTTGTACAAAAAACTTTGCGTGCATTTATACTTAGTTGTTTTCCAAATACACAAATGAACATCACCAACATTATAATTCTTTGATTATTTCACTTTATAGAAAGTCTTTAAACACTTGATTGATAATTAAACAATAAGTTTTAATTATTGTATCATCCTTTTAGACATATAAATAGTAAAGATATGTAATTAATAATTTAATTATAAGCATTTTTTAGGATAAATTAATTATAAATTATTTAATTAACTAATTAATTAATGTTAAGAGTCCTTTTTCAGGACTTGATTTAATTATAATTGAATTAATCAACTAACGAATTAGAGTTAAGCATCCTTTTTAGGATGATTTAATTATAAATGGTTGAATTAACTATCAAATTAATGAATTAAAGTGATTATTTATGTTGATACACGTATCATATGAGTCATTGTGTCTTGGCGGCCTGTAGAATGTTATAACTGTCTGGTATCGAACTATAATTTCAACCATCTGTAAGATAGCTGCACCCTCTGGTGATAATTTATGACGTAATTGTCACCTGTGATGGTGGCCTAGCAACGCGTCCTAACGATGCGCCGTGTGGTGACAATATGTTAAACTATGACGTCAAGGATGACATCATTGACTCTCCCCTCTTCTTTCCTCCCTCCCTCCCTGAGGCAGCCAATAGACGTGAGGCGGCATTCATTAGATGCGGAGTGCAGGGTCAACTTCTGATGTTGTGATATGTGATCATGGCAAGTGGGACTGATTTTCTTGTTTATGACTTTGTAAGTAAATAATATTGAAGGCTGTAAAAATTAGACTTTGCCTTAGTAATATCTATACTATAATGAGTACTTTACGCTAATTTCCGTATTGCAGAGAGGGGTGGCAAATAAAGTATAAAAGATCAAGAAAACAAAAGTCAAGATTCTCATACCATACTCGCTGGATTGAAAAGTTTGACTAAGCAAAAACAGATAAGGTGATTCTGAATTTAAAAGCCAATATGCATTCCGACTTCTCAAACAAAGTCCTTTCTAATGTTTTATTGGCACATTTGCGAGAAAAGTTCCAGACAGACAAATGCAAGCATGTTATTTATTTTAATATATTTTAATGATTGCATTTTAACATTACATAAAGTGAATTATTGAAATGATACATTAAAGGCATTTATTTTCTTAAGAACTAGATTTTTATTTTACATAAAAGAAAAGTTTTAAAAATATTAAATACTTTAATGACTACATTTTCATTCCATAAAGAGAATATTTTTAAACAAATATTAGAGACTTTTAATTACTTTAATGGCTACATTTTCATATTCCATAACAAGAATAGTTATAAAAAATATCAAAGACCTTTAATTATTTTGAAAACTACATCTCCATTCGATAAAGAGAATGCTTATGAAGAGAAATTAAAGATTATAATTAATTTAATGACTACATTATCATATTCTTTAAGTATAATAGTTCTATTAACATATTAGGTTTACTTGAACGAGTAGATTTTCATTTCATAAGAAGAATGCTTATAAACAATTATTAGATACTCTTAATTGCCTTAACGACTTTCTATGGAGAGAATGGCTATGAAGAAGACTTTTAATTTCTTTAATGGCATCAATTGGATATATCACAAGAAGCAATGTTATAAATAAATAATAATACGATTAATTACTTTACGAATACATTTTACTATTCTTTAAGGACAATGACTTTTAATTTCTTTAATGGCATCAATTGGATATATCACAAGAAGCAATGTTATAAATAAATAATAATACGATTAATTACTTTACGAATACATTTACGTATTCTTAAGACAATGACTTTTAATTCTTAATGCATCTATGGACTATATCGAGAAGAAGACATGTTATAATAAATA
>NW_013671992.1:28517-36209 GCF_000517525.1 Limulus polyphemus | reverse complement strand
TATCACAAGAAGCAATGTTATAAATAAATTAATAATACGATTAATTACTTTACGAATACATTTTACTATTCTTTAAGGACAATGACTTTTAATTTCTTTAATGGCATCAATTGGATATATCACAAGAAGCAATGTTATAAATAAATAATAATACGATTAATTACTTTACGAATACATTTTCCTATTCTTTAAGGACAATGACTTTTAATTTCTTTAATGGCATCAATTGGATATATCATAAGAAGCAATGTTATAAATAAATAATAATACGATTAATTACTTTACGAATACATTTTACTATTCTTTAAGGACAATGACTTTTAATTTCTTTAACAGCTATATTTTTCAGCCCATTAGGAGAATGGTAGCAAAAGATGTATTAAAGACTTTTAGCGTGCTACATTTTCTTATTTGATATGCTTGTAAAGAATTATTAACGGATTTTAATTACTTTAACGACTATATTGCCTTATTCTATCAGAAGAATGATTGTAAAGAAATATTTAAAAAATGTTAGTTTACTTTTATATTCCACAAGGAGAATGGTTGAAGTGATATATCAATGGCTTTTTAAGAAATATATTTTTATATTCTATAAATAAACAGTTATAAAGAAATATCATAAACTTTCATTTGCTTTAAAGACTACATTTTCATATCCCAGAAGGGAATGGTAGAAAAAAAATAAAAGCTTTTATAACTTTAACAACTATAATTTCTTATTCTATAAAATAATGGTTATAAAGAAATATTCAAGACTTTATTACTAGTTTTCATTTGATAAGGAGAAGTGTTTTATAGGAATATTGAAGAGTATAATTGCTTTAGTTACTTTATTACTATAACTTCATTAAAGAAAAATTTAAAATTGTAATTGCTTCAATGTCTACATTGTCCTTTATCTAAGGAGAACTACTATAAAGAAATCTTAAAGACTTTTGATTACTTTAACGACTATATTTTCATTCTATAAAGAGAACGGTTATACATAAATAATAAAGACCATTATTTACTTCATCGACTGTATCTTCCTATCTTATAAAGAGAATTGTTATAAAGAAATACTTAAAACTTTCAATCGTTTTAACGACTATGTTTTCATATTCTATAACGAGATCAGTTATAAATAAATATGTTAAATACTGTTGTTCACTTTAAAGATTACATTTTCATATTCCATAAGGAGAAATGTGGTAAAGACTTTCAATTACTTTAGTGATTGCATTGTGCTATTCCATAAGGAAGATGCTTGTAAAAATATCTAATTTGGATACAGTTGGTAGTCTGCGTAGATTAGTCAGTTTCTTAGTTACTTTACGACTACATGGTTATAAAGAAATATTAAATATTTTACTACACTTTCCTAACTGCATTTTCATATTCGATAAGGATAATGGTTGAAATGATATAATAAAAATCTGCAACTACTCTAGCAAATATATATTTATATTCCATAAAAGAATGGTTATAAAGAAATATTAAAGACTCTTAATTTCTTTAAAGACTACATTTCATATTCCATAAGAAATATTAAAGTGTATTAGTTGCTTTAATGACTACAATTTCATTCCGTAGTGAGAATGGTTATAATGAAAAATTAAAAACTTTTAACGTCAGAGAAAACTATTGGCAATTTGTGAAAGAAAGGATGCGGCAGGTGGGCGTGGCAAGAGAGGTCTGATTTTCCATTTTATGGCTCTGTAACCAAATAAAATTGAATGCTATAAAAATGTGCCTTGCCTGAGTAATAATAATATTATAATGAGTAATTTATGTTAAATTCCTTACTTATTGGGGAGAGGGTAAATAAATTAGAAAGGAGGGAATACCTAGAGAAGAAATATTAGAATTCTCAAACTAGGAGTAATTCAGAATTTTTTTAAATATTGCCTGATAAAATTAAATACTTAAACCTGATATAATATTAACATTGTGATTATTAACTATGTTTTGATGTCAAGTTTATTCGTATACCATGATAATAACGTAGGTTAATTAAGTTTGGAATATAACTCAGTAAGACCTCGTAACATGCGCGTAAGAAAAGAGTAAATGACTAGATTTCCACATTCCGGTATAAGAATTTTTGTAAAGACAACATATTAAAGATTTTTAATTTTGGTTTCTTTAACAACTACTTTTTCCTATTCCATAAGTAAAACAGATATTAAGAAGTGAAAATTGTTTTATTTGAACTAATATATCAAATTACGATTATATTATGTTGTTTTTGTTTGTTTGTTTTGATTTGTTTTTGTTTTTTTACAGATAATTGATTATTCCGCCTCTAGTTCAAACTTTATTCCCACGGTGAAATATATCAACGAACTTAGCTAATTTTTAACGTCTCTTATCGCGTGGTTATAAAGGCAGAAAATTTATGATATTTATATGACAATGTCTATTGTTTACGTGTTATTACTCTGTGCTCTTAGGACGTTATCTTATCAAATAAAAATTATTTAGGGCAAGAGTACCATTTGTATAAATAAGTAAGGTTAAGTTCCATCGATAATCGACAGCAGAAAAAGAACCGGGTAAGTAGTATATTTCTCGTTTTCATTTGTATTCTTCATTTATTATTATAAAAGTAACTAAAATCTAAGAACTAGAAACTATTTAGGTTAGATATGGTTATATTGGGTAAAATAAGGAATAATTATAATATTTGACGAGGTACACTAGAGAGAAGCTTGGGAGTAGGTCGTGCATTACATAATTCGATAGGGCAATGTGAGCTACTCGTTCACCAAACGATTTACAACTGGAAAATAAAACAATAAAGTTAAAGTAGAATCCGATGTATTCTGTTACAAGTTTTAAGCTATTTAGTATAAACAAACGTAGTTTCGTGTTACGATAAGCAATCATTCTAGAAAGAAAAAAGGGCATCTTAAATTTATGTTGTATTTTTGATGATAATTACGAGGTTGGTCAAATTGACTGGCCTTGTATAGAGTTTGGATAGAGAAAATAACTGATAAAATATAAACTTTTACTGAAAAAAGAAAACATTTGAAATTTATTTATAAGGATATAGAGATAAGCAAATGAAATGTGACAACTTTCTGATGAAGAAACATATTGTAACGTCTCTGGTCGTTTGTTAATTTCCGACATAAATTCTTTCCGAGGAACTTCAGCGATACAACTCCTTTCTAAATAAAACTAGTTTATTCTTTCTCGATACAACTTTGTAATACACAAAATTTCCACAGTCACATTAAGTTAACTACTTTTATAAACACACACACTATAATTCACAGCGATGCACACACTTTACTTATGGTGCCTACTGTTCGCTTGACTCAATTATCTATTTCTATATCTATCTATCTATGCAATTCTATCTTTTTTCGTTGGCTTTCTTTGCCGGGCTTATATACTAAAAAAAAGGGTGCCTGAAACAAACTAGAGTTGCCAGGAAAATTCAGGATCCTTCGAGAAACTCCAGCACGCATGCTCTCAGCGTTGCGTGACTTCCGCTGTCGTAACAGTATTTTTAATGTTTACATGAAAATCACTTTTCACTTGGAGCAGACAATACATTGACCCCATATATTTACGGGGAAATTTTTAAAGAAAATATTTCGTAAAAAATTCTGATTTTTTTGTCTGCAAATTACTCTTTATGCTTACTGAAAGACTGTAAAATTCCGTAAAGATAAGCAAAACATATTAGTAGTTATAGTGTGGAAACTAAAAAGAAATATTTATTACTTTTAATTTCTTTAACGACTACATTTTCATATTCCATAAGGGTGAATGGGTGTAAACAATTGCTTTATTACTACATTTTCATTCCATACGGAGAATTGTTATAATGAAATATTAAATGCTTTGAATTGCTTTATTACTACATTTTCATTCCATACGGAGAATTGTTATAATGAAATATTAAATGCTTTGAATTGCTTTATTACTACATTTTCATTCCATACGGAGAATTGTCATAATGAAATATTAAATGCTTTGAGTTGCTTTATTACTACATTTTCATTCCATACGGAGAATTGTCATAATTAAATATTAAATGCTTTGAGTTGCTTTATTACTACATTTTCATTCCATACAGAGAATTGTTATATTGAAATATTAAATGCTTTGAGTTGCTTTATTACTACATTTTCATTCCATACGGAGAATTGTTATAAAGAAACTTTGACGACTAGAAATTCATATTCGGTAAAATAATGGATATAAAGATTTGTTAAAACTTTTAATATACTTTACGCCCACGTTTTCATATTCCATAAAAAGTATTATGAAATTAAATATTAAAGGCATTTAATTACTTTAAGAACTAGATTTTTATATTCCATAGACAGTTACTTACAAAAAAATATTAAATACTTTGAATTGATTTATTGCTATATTTTATTTATAATTCTTATAGAATGTGAAAATTTAGACGTTAAAGACTTCGATTTTTATATATAACAGTTCTTCTCAAAGAATATGAAAATATAGCTATTTAAATAATTAAAAGTCTTTAGTATTTCTTGGTAACCATTTTCCTTATGGAATAGGACAGTGTTGGCGTTAAAGTATTTAAAATTGTTTTAAATTCCCTTTCAAACATTCTACCTGTGGGAGATAAAAATGTAGTCTTTAAATAATTATAACTCATTAATATTTATAACTTTTTTCCCCTTAAGGAATATGAAAGTGTTGTCGTTTAAGTAACTAAAGTATTTAATATTTCTATTCTCTTATGGAATACAAAGATACAGTTGTTGAAGGCCTATTATATATTATTTCAATCTTTCTTCGTATGCAATAAGAAAATTTAGTCATTAATGTTTTCAAAAGTCTTTAACTTTCTTTTATAGCTGTTCTCCTTACGGCATAGGTCAATGTAGTCAGTAAAGTAATCAGAAATTTAATATATCTTTATAATCTTTCTCATCGTGCAATGAAAATGTAGTCGTTTTAGCAATTAAAAATCTTTAATATTTTTTCATAGCCATTCTCCTTTTAGAATATTAAAATGCAGCCGTCATAGTAGTTAAAATATGTCAATATTTCTTTATAACCATTATCCTTAGGGAATAAAAGAATCTAGTCGCAAAAGCAAAGAATATTCTTTATTATTTCTTTATAACCATTATTCTTATGGAATAAAGAAATGTAGTCGCAAAAGCGACTTTGCAAAAGCAAAGAATATTTTTTAATATTTCTTTATAACAACTCTCGTTATAGGATAGTAAAATATAATCGTTAAAGCAATTATAAATATTGAATATTTCTGTATATCCACTCTCCTTAAGAAGTAGAACAATGTAGTCCCTGAAGCAATTAAAAGACATGAGCATTTCTTTATATCCATTTTCCCTCGGGAATAAAAATTCTACTCGTAAGTTAATTACAATTCTTTCCATTCTTTCGTGGAATATAAAGATTTAGTTGTAATATAAAACCTTCAATATCTCATATCAACCTTATGCAATATAAAATTATAGTTGTTAAAGTATTTAAAAATATTTAATAACCTTCCCTCCTTATAGAACAGGAGAATATATTAGGCAAAGTAATTATAAGTTTTAACATTTCCTTATAACCATTATCCTTATGCAATATGAAATTATAGTTGTTAAAGTATTTAAAAATATTTAATAACCTTCCCTCCTTATAGAACAGGAGAATATATTAGGCAAAGTAATTATAAGTTTTAACATTCCCTTATAACCATTTTCCTTATGGAATTAAAATGTAGTCGTTAAGGCAATTAATTTTTTATGGAAGGAAAGCGTAAATGTTAAAGTAATTACAATTCTGATGTATATTTTTAAAAGTATTCTCGTTATTACTATAGCAGAACGCAGTCAATAAAGTAATTAAAATTGGTTAGGGCATTCGACACGCAATCTGTGGGTCGCGCGTTCGTATCTCTAACACACCGAACAGCCGTGATGGCCAATCAAGATATTCGCTGGTAAAAGAGTAGCCCAAGAGTAGGCGTTGGGTTGTGTTGACTAGCTACCTTCTCTTTAGTCTATCACTGGTAAATTAGGAATAGCTAGCGTAGATAGTAGCTTTGCGCAAAATTCCAAACAAACCAAACTCAATGGAATATAAAATTATAGTCGTTCAAGAATTAAAACTCTTTAATAATTCTTTTAGGCCGTTCTCTTTATGGAATATGAAAATGTAATTGTAAAAGTAATCAAACGTATTTCATATTTTTTCATATAACCGCTGTAGGTATAGAATATGAAAATGTAATTGTAAAAGTAATCAAACGTATTTCATATTTTTTCATATAACCGCTGTAGGTATAGAATATCTTATTCTATAAGGTGAATGTTTGTTAGGATTTGTTTGTTTGTTTTTGAATTTCGCGCAAAGCTACACGAGGGCTATCTGCGCTAGCCGTCCCTAATTTAGCAGTGTAAGACTAGAGGGAAGGCATCTAGTCATCACCACCCACCGCCAACTCTTGGGCTACTCTTTTACCAACGAATAGTGGGATTGACTGTCACATTATAACGCCCCCACGGCTGAAAGGGCGAGCATGTTTGGTGGGAAGGGGATTCGAACCCGCGACCCTCAGATTGCGAGTCGAGCGTCTTATCCACCTGGCCATTGTTTGTTAGGAAATATGAAAAAAGTCAAATACCTTAACGATTATATTGTCGTATTCGATAATGACATTGATTATATAGAAATATTGACGATATATAATTGCTTTAACGACTACATTTTCAAATTAGTTTTGAAACAATTATAATGCTATTATACTTCTTTATAGAAGTTTTCCTTATAGAATATGAAAATGTAGTCGTTAAAGTAATTAAACATATTTAATATTTCTTTATAACTGTTCGTTCTAAGGAGTATGACAGTGCAGTCAGTAAAGTAATTATAAGCTTTAATATGGTTTATGACCATTCTTTCTAAGGAATGAAAATATAGTCGTCAACTGAAGCAATTAAAATTCTTTAATCGTACTTTATATATATATTCTCCTTATGCTACATGAAAATGTAGATGTTTATGCAATTAAATGTTACGACAGCGGAAGTCACGTGACGCTGCTGGCGCATGCGTGAAAAGTCTCTCGAATGATCGAGGAAGTCCAAGTGTGTTCGAGATGCATTCTTCGTTAGTATATAAGCCTGGCCGAGAAAGCAAGCATTGATGAATGAGGAGAGAGCAGTAGTTACTTTGAGTTCCGTGTAATTTATGATTCTGTTAGTTTCGAGCCAGTGAGCCGTAAAGTGTGTGTTTTGCACTTTTCGTGAGCGAAGTTATCGAGATTGTGAATCGCTGTGATTTATAGTGCGTATTATAAAAGTTGTTAAGTTTTAAGTGACGAGAAATGTACTGACTGTGGAATTTTTGTGTACTAAAAGTGTGTGTCGAGGAAGAATAAACTGGTTTAATCAAGAAAGGACTTCTATCGCTGAAGATCTTCTGAAAGAATTTCTACCAGAAACAAACAAACAAGCAGATACACAACACTATTTATTTTTAACACTTTTCCTTATGGAATATCAAAACATAGACGTTAAAGATATTAATTGTCTTTTACATTTCTTTATATAACATTCTTTTGTGGAATATGAAAAGGTAGTCGTCAAAACAATTTAAAGTTTTAATATTTCTTTATAACATTTCTCCTTATAGAATATGTAAATCTTGTCTTTATACCAATTATACCATTTAATATTTTTTTATAACGGTTCTCCT
>NW_013671992.1:26807-27517 GCF_000517525.1 Limulus polyphemus | reverse complement strand
TTAATTATGAATATTCATATTTTTTATGACCATTTTCCTTAGCAAATGGAAATTTAGACATTAAGGGTATGATTCACGTGCACATACTTCATCACTGCCTACTGATTAACTCAACTATTGATGTTACCCAACATCAAAGAAAATTATAGCTACTATCAGTCATTATAACATTTTGTTTTACTTCTGCCGCTAAGACATCTCAGCTTCCAAAAAAAAAGGATGGCCATTTTCATTAAAAACATTAAAAAAACACATGAAATTAGGATTACAAATGGTCCTCTTTATTTGAAAAAAAAGCAACCTAAAAAGTAGTTTGGTATTGATATTTTCATGTGTGATAACACTTAAAAAAGATCATATATTAGTCAGTCTGCTAAAGATTGTCATAAAAAATTATACAAACTAAAGAAATCAAGTGAAAAGGTGAGAGTTTACTGTTGTGTCTCAGGTCGTTTGTAAATTTCCCGTAAAAATTCTTCCCAAGGAACTTCAGTGATACAGGTCCTTTCTTAAATAAAACCAGTTTATTCTTTCTCAATACAACTTTGTAATGCACAGAATTTCCACAGTCACTTTAACTTAAACACACGCTTATAATTCACAACGATTCACGCACTTTACTACAGCTCACTTGACTCAATTATCTGTCTCTATATCTGTCTATCTGCAATTATATCTCCGCTCTATTTGCCGGGCTTGTGTACTAAAAT
>NW_013671992.1:25476-26305 GCF_000517525.1 Limulus polyphemus | reverse complement strand
ACAAATTAGAAATACCTTTTCCTGTACACCTCTGTTGAAGTTTGATTAAGGTATGGTTGTTTTACCTCATACTCTACTAGTACAACAGATTACAAGGTCAGTATCGCGAGGCAAATTACAGCAATATTATCCACTTCCTCTCTAACGTTAACCAAACCAAGAAAAGGGGAGTCGGAAGTTGTTCAATTGCCAAGAAAGTATGTTCTGTTTACACATTTTTCAGACCCAATGAACCTGTTAATAACCCTGAAAGCTCACCTTTGTAATTAGTCACATGTACTGAAAAATACTTTAGTGAAAATCAGTATAGAAATAAGTGGAGTTGGCTTGAGAACAAGAATCTTCTGAATGTAATTCTGTGGTGGAAATGTAAAGGAAGTGTAGGGTTATTCTCTTCAGCCTTCTGTTAATTTTGACGTTGCTACTAAATATAATGACATAATTCCTAAACTAATGAAGAATAGAATCGTACTGTAGTATTGTAGCTTATGTTATAGTCATAGCAATTTTCTACAATTGTACATTTCATAAAACTCTAATTACAGCAAGTGGTTATGTCGTTATGATTTTTTATTGTAGTATACATTAACCGAGAATAACAATGAAACACTATGACAGTATAAACATACATACATCAGCTGTGAATTAACTGATACTATTATATTAGGTGCACTAAGAAATTTGATTTATTATCGCACCCGCAATATTCATTGTTTTATTATAACATCATTTTTTATTAGGTCGTCAAGAAATTAATGTCGCGTTTTGGAATATTTTCATTAAGGCCCCCCCCCCAAAAAAAAAACGTACATCACGTATAATAGTTATA
>NW_013671992.1:18848-24520 GCF_000517525.1 Limulus polyphemus | reverse complement strand
TAATTATTGTCTTGAAAATAAACAACCGTAAAGGAGAACACATGATTACAGTAACATGTTAATTTGGATATTTTTATATGTGAAAAAGTAATGGGGCAATCAGTTAATAAAAAATTTTCAATACATAAATGTTTACTAATTAATCACAATAAAGACTTCAGTCATACTTACAATTTTTGTGTTTGTGTTATTGCTTTGAAATTACATTTTTCTGCTGGCGACATGCTAGTTTTAACACTCCATCATTGTTTATTTCCTTGATTTGTTGGAAAAACTTAAAACAAACTCAACATATTATATATGCTTGGAAAGTTCTGTCCATTGTCTATGATTTAGAAATTACTATATGTTTGTGAAAGTTGCGTACTCATAAATTTGCCCCAGAACACTGGCGACATCAAATTGGACACTTAAGAAAGCTTGGCCCTTAAAGGAAGTCTGGCGAGACCATAGACGTATTGGTTGTTGGAAAAATTAATCATATTGACCTTGGAGGTAATTATTACATCTTATAGGACTTCATTACGTGGAATATTAGTATACAAAGAAAATATGTAGGTGGTGCAGAGATTAAGGGAGAGTCTGTGGAGAAATCAATGTTAACAGCTTCAATTAAATTTAGAAAATTGGTTGTGTCTACGATTACAGGGTAGGAAGAATGTTCTTTATAATATAATTAAGAATGTAATCAGATTATTTTCAATGACCCTGTTAGTGCTGTAGATAATAAGACAGCTGGAATTATTAGGTTTATGGCTTTGGGAGCACCCCAGTGGCAAGTCTGCGGACTTATAACGCTAAAAACTAGGTTTCCATGCCCGTGGTGGATACAGCACAAATAGCCCATTGTGTAGCTTTGTGCTTTACAACAAACAAATATCACTTTTGAGAAAGAAGTATGTTTATTATGTGTAATATTTACATTGCAAGTAAAGATGCAATTCTTGATTGTGTACTTGCTATATGCATCTAATAGTATGCTTGTACCCAGATGGTATATTCTTAAATTTCTATAAAACCCAAAAGTAGATTGTTAATAAACTTATTTATTTATCACTAAATCTATAAAAATTCTACCTCCAAATTAGTCATTTTTGTGAATGTACATTACAACGGTTTTACAATGTTCTTGCTTATTTCTATTAGGTCGTCATGAAATTAGTGTCGCGTTTTGGAACACTTTCATTAACCACTCCCTAAAAACGTACTTATATAGCTACACTAACATGACATTTAGGCGGGTCGTTTAACTATTATACGTGATTTGTGTAAAGTTTAGTATAATCTAACCCCTTATACTGATAGCAAACAACGAGACACACATTCGGCATATAATGCTGTTTGAATTCAAGAAGGGAAACAACACCTATTTAACGAAAAAGAAGTTTATGGAAATATTTTGAATCTTCCTAAGTGTCAATGATGGTTCAGCAAATTTCGATTAGGTGACTTTAGCCTTAAAAGCTGTGATGGCATGTTGGAATTGATATTGATGTTCAGTCTAACCCAAAGCAGCACACTCGTGAAATGGCCTTGAAATTGTATGTCTCTCCTAAACAATGCGTAAACATCTAAGGAATATGGGAAACTCCATAAAGAAGGTGTTTGGGTGCCTCACGAACTTACCGATGATCATCGTTTCCAACGTGTGAACGTTGCTTCGTCTCTTCTGGCGTAATACGCGTGAACCATTTTTGGACAGAATTGTCACCGGTGATGAAAAATGGATTCTTTATGCGAATATTAAACGCCAAAAACCAAAAACCTAGACAAAAACCACTTCCGACCCAAAAACCTGGACTCCATCCACAGAAAGTGAGGCTTTGCATTTGGTGGGACATCAAAGGAGTAATTCATTTCGAACTCTTCAATCTACAGCGAACTGTCAATGCAGAGATCTATAATCAGCAACTTGAACATTTAAATCAAGCCCTTCATCAGAAACGCCCTTCACTCGTCAATCGGAAAGGTATTCTTCTTCTACTCCACGACAATGCACATCAACATATGGCACGTTTGACGCAACAAACGATTATGGAGTTGGGTTGGGAAGTTGGGGAGCAATAAACTGGTACTCACATTATTTCGGGGGTGGATTAAGGACTTAAAACTGCCCTGGAACATTATTTCTATACTGGTCTTTGTAACAGACAGCACCCTTAGGGCTAGTTATTGGAGTTTTGATTATACTGCTGATTACACCAAATTTATTTAGTTGAGGATTATAGTTACAAGTGGAGCTCACAAGTCCATAACTCGACGTAATTTACAGTTAGAATAAAGAAACGGATTCCGAGACTGACATTACACAAAATACATTAACATTTATTAAGTCTTTCCACATAGTATATACTTTTAACATCCATAATTAATCATTTAATAAACCGTTAGTTTCTCACAACTCTACTTTTCTCTTTTCAGTCAACATTATTAACAATACATGTAGAATATTTCTCTCTCTCTATTATAAGCATTAACTTCCTTTAGTAAATTATATTAATTGAACAAGAGTGATAGCAATTCTATACTGGTATACTTTTGGAGGTTGGAAATCTTCATATTCATGGTTGCTTGGAGAATTCTGGCTTGGAACTATTACCAGCTCTTTGTAGCACCTTGATTCTTCCTGGAGAACTGATTTTTAGCTCCAGACACGAGTTGTTATACTATAATTTCTTTGCATTCTTTCAACCTCCCAAATGGTATTTCTAACTCAAAGAAGTAATTCATTTTGAACTCCTCAATCCACAGCGAACTGCCAATGCAAAGATCTATAGTCAGCAACTGAAACGTTTAAATCAAGCCTTTCATCAGAAATGCCATTCACTCGTCAATCGGAAAGGTGTTGTTCTTCTTCTCCACAACAATGCACGTCCACATGACGTTTGACGCAATACAAAATTATGGAGTTGGGTTGGGAAGTTCTCCCCCACCCACCATAATATCCAGATATGGCACCATCAGATTACTATATTTTTCGTTTGCTGCAATACCATCTAAATGGGAAAACATATGCAAATATGAAAAGTGTTAAAGAGGACATCGACATGTTTTTGCTTCAAAGACAAGTGATTTCTTTAATCAGGGCACTAACAACCTGATTGTAAGATGGAAAAGACTATTTCATTTAATAAATGTTTTGTTTGATACATAAGTTGTTCGAGTTTTTTCATCTAAAAAAGCGACATTAATTTCTTGACGACCTAATATCATTAGTCACAATATATATTTTTGCTTTCTGAAAAAAAATGTAGTAGCAATAGAACAATAAGTTCCACTATATTTAATACGTTAAAAGATAGAGAAACGTTTAAGAAAACTTATACATTTACATTCTCTTTTTATGTCAGTTTGACAAATGTGGTTTCCTGAAGCAGCCATCTTCAGTTATTGATTTGGTTCAGTTGTATTTACAAAACACGTCCGTGCCATCTAGTGAGTTATAAAACAAACAAATCCAATAATTATAATAACAAGATGATCGTGAAATATCTGCCATCTGCTGACAATTTGTAGAATTACATTCACAATGTTAACAGTTCATGATATGATAGGAGTAATCTTACACGATTATCTATCTATAATGATATACCATTACCAGATTTATTATTGTTATATAAACTATTTACATAAATGTCAGTTCATTTGCCAATAAATCATTCTATTCCATTATGATTTTCAAAACAAGATAATTTGCAAAATGTAATATAAACTTTATAAATTTATAGGTTCTATTATATTAAAACCATGGACTTCGTTATACAGAAGCGGCATTCCAAATCTTATGACTGTACATCAAACTTTTTGGAAATGACATTGAAAGTACAATCACGATTTTTACAAATTTCAGGAGGCCCTCAGGACATTTTAACTGTAATTATGTGCATAAAAAATTATCATACCTAAGAGCGTTTAATGCTCTTTAATAATGTATATGATATATATATTAATTTACAAAACAACTTTAGTTAGAGTTGACTTCCATATAATGACGTGGAGACATACCCTTAAAGCGATTAAAAAGCTCTAATATTTGTTTATAACTGTTCTCCGTATGGAATATAAACATTTACTAGTTAAAACAATTAAAGCTCTTTAATATATGTTTATCAATATTCTCCATAATTAACGTCTCTAAACTTCTTTCTAAACATATATCATAATGTAGTCCATAACGAAGTTAAGCCTTAAATATTTTTCAATTAGTTCTTTTCTTATAAAATATGAAAAGGTAGATGTTAAAGTAATTGAAAGTCTTTAATATTTCTATAACCATTCTCCTTATATAATATGAAAATCTAACCATTAAAATAATTAAAAGATGTTAATATTTCTTCATAATCATTTTCCTTGTAGAACAGAACAGTGTAGTTGTAAAATTTATTAAAAGTTTTTAATATTTCTTTATGATCGTTCTCTTTATATGATATGAAAAGCAGTTGTCAAAGTAATTAATGGTCTTTGTTATTTATTTATAACCATTCTTTTATGGAATATAAAATCTAATTGATAAAGTAAATAAAAGCCTTTAATATGAAATACGAAAAGGTAGTTGTTAAAGTAATTAAAACTATTTAATATTTCCTTATAACTGTTCTCCTTATCCAACATGGAAATGTAGTCGTTAGATCAATTAAAATTCTTTGATATTTCTTTACAACCATCCTTGTTATGCAATACACAGTGTAATAGATAAAGTAAGCAAAACTCTATAATAATTCATTACAGTTCTCCTTATAGAATATGAACATGTAGTCATAAAAACAATTAATTGTATTATATATTTTTTGTATAACAATCTTTCATGGAATGAATATGAAAATCTAGTCGTTAAAGTAGTTAAATGCCTTTATTATATTTTTTATGCCATTCTACTTAGGGAATATGAATATCTAGTCATTAAAGAAATTAATAGTCTTTAATATTTATTTATAACCATTCTTCTGATGGAATATGAAAATGTTGTTGTCAAAGTACTCAAAAGACATTAATATATGTTTATAATCATTCTTCTTTTGAAATATTCAACAGTAGTCGCTAAAGGTATTAAAAGTCATTAATCTTTCCTTATAATCATTATCCTTATGGAATAAGATAATGTAGCTTCTAAAGTAATTATAAGTCATTAATATTACTTTATAAACACTCATCTTATAGTAGGTGAAAATGTAGTCGTTAAAATAATTATAAATCTTTAACATTTCTTTATAACCACTCCCCTTGTATAATGTGAAAATGTAATCTTCAAAGTATTATAGGTCTTTCATATTTCTTTATATTCATTGCTAAATTTCATATGATAATCTAGTCGTTACAATATTAAGATGTCTTTAATATTTCTTTACAAATATTCTCCTTGTGGTATATGAAAATTTAGTCGTTTAAGAATTAAAATACTTTAATATTTATATATATAATAGTTCTTCTCTTAGAATATGAAAATACAGATGTTAAAATAATTAAATGTCTTTGGTATTTCCTGGTAACCATTACCCTTATGGAATAAGACAGTGTAAGTTTAAAAATATTTAAAAGTATTTTGCATTTACTTACAACCATTTTCCTTATGGAATATATAAATGTTGTTGTTAAATAATTAAAACTCTTACATATTTCTTTATAATTATTCTTATTAAGTAATATGAAATGTAGTCGTTTAAGCAATTAAAAGT
>NW_013671992.1:14442-18838 GCF_000517525.1 Limulus polyphemus | reverse complement strand
ATCATTCTTTTATGGAATATGATAAAGTATTCGTTAAAGGATCTAAAATTGTTAAATATTTCTTTTTAAGTCATTCTCGTTACTGAATACACAATGTAGTGGCTAAAGTAAATCAAATTCTATGATATTTCTTTATAATTATTCTTATTAAGTAATATGAAATGTAGTCGTTTAAGCAATTAAAAGTCATTAATATTTATTTATAGCCATTCTGTTATGGAATACAAAAATATAGTTGTTAATAGATGATTTTAATCGTTCTTGTTCTTCGTACGAAGTATGAAAATGTAGACATAAAGTATTTAAAAGTATTTAATATTACTTTATAATCATTTTCCTAATCGAATAGGACAATGCAGTCGGTGGCGTAACCATAAATTTTAAATTTTTGTAAAACCATTTTCCTTAAGGAATAAGGAAAGTAGTACTTAAAGTAATTAATGGTATTTATTATTTATTTATAGCCAATTTTTCATGAAATATAAAAACAGAGTTGTTAAATTAGAAAAAAAACATTTAATATCTCATTACAGCCATTCTCCTTATGTAATATGAAAATGCAGTCAGTAAAGTAATTAAAAGTGTTTAATATTTCTTTAAAACAGCTCTCGGTATAAAATATGAAAATACAATTGTTCAAAGAATTATAAATTTTCAATATTTCTTTACAACCATATTCCTTCTGAAATTGAATAATGTAATCGTTAAATCATTTTAAAAATTTTTTTTTACAAACATTCTCATTATGAAATAAGAAAATGTAAAGTAATTATTGTTTATTATGGAAAAAGCTAAGGTAATTTATGATTGTTTATGATTCTAACTCGTTTGCTGATAGTAGTACTTTATATTTCTTTCACTCTTATATTTGAACTGAATGTTATTCAATAATAGAGTCTATGTTCATTTCTTCTCGTTTAGTATTGTATCTTAGACACGACTACATCTTAATATTGCTTAAGGAAAATAGTTATAGAGAAATATCATAGAGATTAATTTAGTTTAACAACTGTCTTGTGTATTTCATAACGACAATTGTTATTAAGAAATTTAAATATTTTTATTGTTTGATCGAATACATTTAGATTTGATAATGAATATGGCTTTGAAAACTTTTAATTACTTTAACAATTATATTTTCGTATTCCATAAGAAGAATGGTTGTAAAGAAGCATGAAAAACTTTTAATTAATTTAATGATTGCATTTTCTCTTTCTTAAATAAATTGGTTATAAAAAAAATTAAAAATTTATAGTTCCTTTAACGACTAATTTATCATACCCTATATCAAAAGCAGTTATAAAGAAATATTAAAGACTTTTAGTTGATTTAAAGACAACATTCCATAAAAGACAATACTTATGAACAAATACTGAAGAATTTGTATTACCATAAAGACTAAAGTTTCATATACCTTAAGGAGAATAGTTATAAAGAAATATTACAGACTTTTAATTACTTTAACAAATATATTATATTTTCTTATATTCCATAAGAATTATAGTTATATGGACATATAAATAGTTTTATTTACATTAATGACTATATTGTATATTTATAAGGAGAATGTTTTTTTTTTGTCAGAAAATGTGAAAGACCTTTGATTACTTTAACGATTACATTTTCATATTCCATAAGAAGAGAAGACGTAAAACAATATTAAAGACTTTTAATTACTTTAACGGTTATTTCCATAAGGGCAATTGTTGAAAAGAAATACAAATAATTGTAATTACTCTAAAGCATACATTTTCATATATAATAAAGACAACAGTTATGCACAAATGTTAAAGTCATTTAATCACCTTAATTGCTAGAACTACTACATTGTCCTATTCCATAAAAAAGATGGTTTTAAAGAATTATTAAAGTGTTACAATTGGTAAATAAATAAAGCATACATTTTCATATATAATAAAGACATCAGTTATGCACAAATGTTAAAGTCATTTAATCACCTTAATTGCTAGAACTACTACATTGTCCTATTCCATAAAAAAGATGGTTTTAAAGAATTAGTAAAGTGTTACAATTGGTAAATAAATAAAAACTACATTTTCATATTCTATAAAAAAATTAAAGTCATTTAATTAATTTAACAATTACATTTTCTAATTCCATAAGGAGAAAACTTATAGTTAATTATGAAAGAATTCTAACTAGTTTAACGATTACATTGTCCTACTGTGCAAAGAAAATGGTTTTAAAGAAATATTAAAGACATTTTATTTCTTAAACGACTTCATTTTTACATTCCATTAGGAGAACGGATATAAAGAAATATTAAAGGTTTTTATAGCCTTAATAAATGTTCATTCCATAATGAGAATGATTATAAAGAAATGTTAAACTTATAACACCGACTACGCTCTCCGTAAAAACTACTAAAAAGATATAATCATTAGTTTTAACTACTTTTGCCCGTTGTTCTAACAACGTTAAAACGGCTTATCGACTTCTTGAGAAGATTTCCAAGAAGAAAGTAAACCTACAGACATCGGTCTTATTCAACAAAATCTGCCTACAAGAAAATCTGTCACCAGAGTACACTAACATTCTTCTTCCTGGGTAAACTGAATAAAAAAGGTCCACCTTTTGAAAGCGTTCGGATCACAGGGTTTTATCTTCTCTTGTTGCATGTGAAGAACTGTTATAAATGAATATTTTTTTTTAATTGTTCAACGACTAACTTTCGTATTACTTAAGGAAAATAATTATAAAGAAATATTATAGAGTTTATTTACTTTAACGACAACATTCCATAACGAGAATAGATGTGAGGAAATATTTAAGATTTTTATTGCTTTAACAATTACAATTAACTTCTATAAGGAGATTGGTTAATTAAAGTATTTTAATTACTTTAACGACTACATAAGGAAAACAGAAATAAATAAATATTAAAGACTTTCAATTGTTTAAATTCTACATTTTCATAATTCATAAGGAGATAATTGATTAAAATTATTTAACACTTTAATTTCCTTACCGACTAGATTTCGATATTGCATAAAGAGAATGTTTAGAAAGTAATATTAAAGATTTTTAATTAATGTTTTCATAGTCAATAAAAGAATGTTACATAAAGATTTATTAAAGACAATTAATTGTTTGAACGACTATGTTTTGATATTCCATAAGGAGAACTTTAGGAAAAAATAATAAACACTTTTAAATGCTTAAACTACCTTTTTGTATTGCATTCATGATGTCAGAAAATCACGTACATTCAAAACGTCTTAATACTACAAGAAATATTAAAGTAATATAATTGGTATAAAAACTATATTTTCATATTCTATTAGGAGAAAGTTTACCAATAAAAATTTAAGACCTTTAATTACTTTAACAACTACTCCATAAGGAGTACGCTTGTAGAAAATATGAAAAGAAAATGTAAACCAAACGTTTGAAGTTTTGGATAACAAATATTGGCGTCAAGGCATAATTAGTAAATAGAGCATTTAAGAGATTTAACAAAGGTTTGATGTTAGTTAAGAATACTACGTTAAGATCTGTTTATTAAAAGAATTGGGGTAATGTAATCTAAAATTTGACTAAGAAATGATGTAAATACAAAAAACAATGTAATATCAAGTGGCAGGGGAAAATGTATAAATTAATATGTATTGCAGATAACTCCTGAAGATGACGTAGAGGACATCGAAACATTGTACATGTAGAGTGTATTTTTAAAGTGGAAGCCGTTGACGACTTCAGTCAGGTTTTTAAAATTGTATAAATATGAAATGTTGGTTTTAATTATTTATTAGATTTTAGTATGATACTTGACACACCGTGTTCTAATAATGGTTTGAACTTGTAATGTATTAAAACTTTCTAGGATGTATAAAGATTAAATATTGAAATGAAAACTATGAAATAGGTCCATCACAATACTTATATAATTAGAATTCATTGACATAACTTTATTATTTGCGATATGTTTATTGTTTTTACCCTGTACTAAATGGCACATTATTAAACTGTAAAAATTATATCTTTTAAGTTGCCACGTTCTGAACCAAACGTTTGAGGAAAAAAAAACAGTTTTGGATAACAAATATTGACGTCAAGGCACTGCATATTAATTAACAATTAATTATTGTAAAAAATATATATCCTCGCAATTTGTTAAGATAGTAACAATTAACTCGTAATAATTGATACATTACATATCTTCGATAGATACTCATAGATAGAACCACATCTTTAAACATGTGTGTGTGTGTGTGTGTGTGTTTGTATATGTTATGTATGTATATATATATATATGTGTGTGTGTGTCTGTATATGTTATGTATGTATATATATATATATATATGTGTGTGTGTGTGTGTGTTTGTATATGTTATGTATGTATATATATATGTGTATATGTGTGTGTGTGTGTGTG
>NW_013671992.1:11317-14432 GCF_000517525.1 Limulus polyphemus | reverse complement strand
ACGTTATGTACATTTCTAAATATAAATTTAATTTAAACAAACATCGATATTAAAATAAATATAGAATAATAAATCCGTCACAATATTAATTACATATGACGTCATCCTCTCTCCACTTCCGCCTCAACAATGACCTTATAGGTACTGACAGCCGTTAGAAAGAAATATTAAAAACTAAAAATTACTTTGACGACTACATTTTCATTTTCCATAAAGAGAACAGTTATAAAGAAATATTAAAGAGTACTTTGCCCTGATCGATAAGAAGAACGGCTGTAGAGATATATTGAAACGTATAATTACATTAACGACAAAATTGCCTTGTTCCGTAAAGAAATATTAAATACTAACACAGTGCTATTCCAAAAACAAATTGTTATAAAGAAATATTAAATACTAACACAGTGCTATTCCAAAAACAAATTGTTATAAAGAAATATTAAATACTAACACAGTGCTATTCCAAAAACGAATTGTTATAAAGAAATATTAAAGACTTTTAATTTCTTTAACAACCAAATTTTCATTCATAAGGAAAATGATTATAAAGAAATATTAAATAATCTTAATTCCCTTTACGTCTATCTCTTCATATTCATAAAGAGAATACCTATAAAGAAATATTAAAGACTTATAATTGCTTTAAGGGGTAAATTTTCATATTGTATAACGAGAATAATTAACTAAGAAATATTAAAAACTATTAATTAACTTTAACGAATACATTTTTATATTTTCATATGGTTGTAAAGAAATATTAAAGAGTTTTAGTTGCTTTAACGACTATATTTCCATACACTATAAGATGAATAGTTCTTAAAGAAATATTAAAGAATTATAAATACTTTGAGGACTACATTGTCCTATTTCATAAGCAGTATCAATATAACGAAAATTTAGTGACTTAGATTTGCTTTATCGACTACATTTTCATATTGGATATGGAGAATGGTTGTAAAGAAATATTAAAACGTTTAGTTTCTTTAACGACTGCAGTTTCATTTCATAAAGATAATAGGTATAAAGAAATATTAAATACATTTTATATTAATCACTTTAAGTAGTACATATTTCATAAGGACTTTGATTTTAAAGAAACAATAAAGTTTGTTTGTAATTAAACACAAAGCTGCACAAGGGGCTATCTGTGCTCTGCCCACCACGGGTATTGAAACCCAGATTCTAGCCTCGTAAGCCGGCAGACATACCGCCGTGCTACTGGAAAATGGTTGTAAAAGATATTACAGACTTATATTTTCTACAACGACTACAGTTTCATTCCATAAAGAGAATAGTTATGGAGAAGTATTAAAAATTATTAATTTCTTTAACAAATATATTTTTCATATTCCTCAAGGAGAATGGTTGTAAAAGATATTACAGACTTATATTTTCTACAACGACTACAGTTTCGTTCCATAAAGAGAATAGTTATGGAGAAGTATTAAAAATTATTAATTTCTTTAACAAATATATTTTTCATATTCCTCAAGCAGAATGGGTGTGAGAAAGTATTAAAGAGCTTTAGTTGCTTTGTCAACTACATTTTAATATGTTATAGGAAGACTGGTCCTAAAGGAATTCATTAAAAGAATTAAATTATTTTTTATAACGTCTGCCCTTTTAGAGTATGAAAATGAGGTCGTTAAAATAGTTATATGTCTTTACTATTTATGTATGAACATCCTCCTCACGGACCATGAAAATGGTATCGTTTAAGCAAATCAAAGTCATGTATTTTTTACTAACCAGAATCCTTATGAAATAGGACAATGTAGTCCTTAAAGTAATTATAACTCTTTAATATTTTATAACTTTGCGCTTAACTACAAACACATAGTTATAGAAAATGGAGTCTATTTTCTTGTGGAGTACAATAATGTAGACGTTAATGTAATTATATGTTTTTAATATTTCTTGATAACGATTTTTCTTTTTCTAGTAGGACAGTATAAGTATTTGATTTGTTTACAAACGCTCTTCTTAAAGAGTATGAAAACGTGGTTGTTAAAGCAGTAATACGTCATTAATATATATTTATAACCATTTTCCTAATGGAATAGCACAATGTATTCGTTAAAGTAATTAACAGTCTACAATATTTCTTCATAATTGTTCTCCTTATAGACGATGAAAATGTAGCTTTTAAAGTAATTTTATGTGTTTAACATTTCTTTATAAGTATTCCCTTTATGGAGTATTAAAATATAGTCCATCGATAAGATATCTGTGCTCCGCCCACCACGGGTATCGAAACCCGGTTTCTAGTGTTGTAAATCTGCAGCCATACCGTTGTACCACTGAGGGCTCTATAATAAGTACGGTCCAAAAGAAATATTAAAGGCTATAAATTACTTTAACAAGTACATTTTAATATTCCACAAAGTTTTTTTTTAGTTTCTTATGAAATTCATGGAAAGCTACACGAGGGCTATCTGCGCTAGCCGTCCCTAATTTAGCAGTGAAAGACTAGAGGGAAGGCAGCTAGTCATCACCATCCACCGCCAACTCATGAGCTACTCTTTTACCAACGAATAGCGGGATTGACCGTCACATTATACCGCCTCCACTACTGAAAGGGCGAGCATGTTTGGTGGGACGAGGATTCGAACCCGCGACCCGCAGATTGCGAGTCGAGTGCCCTAATCACGTGGCATGCCAGGCCGATTGCACAAAGAGAATGGTTGTAAATACATATTAAATTTTTAATATTTCTTTATACTTGTTCTCCTTACGGATTGAAACTGTAGTCGTTAAAGAAACTAAAATAAATATATAGATAGATTTTTATATTAATTACGTTAAGGAGTTCATTTAGTAAGGAGATGGCTATAAAGAAATAATAATGAGTTATAATTATTTACGAACTACTTTTTCATATCCCATGATGGGAACAGTCATAAAGAATTATAATAATGACTGGAGACTGCTTGAATGGGTAATGAAGAAAACTTTAATATATGTTTAACATAACAGCAAATGTACAACGTTTCGACAAGGTTTTGTCATCATCAGGTACACAGTCATTTTAAACAAAGAACCCAACATAAACAAACGAAAGATCAAGGAATCCATCTTAATTGAACAAAACAACCCTACTCTAAACCAACACCCC
>NW_013671992.1:0-10317 GCF_000517525.1 Limulus polyphemus | reverse complement strand
AAGGAGAATGTTCGTCAAGAATTATGAAGGAATTTTGATTATTTTAACGATTATATTGCCCTATTCTATAAAAAAATAGTTATAGAGAAACATTAAATATTAATAATTGGTTCAATAACTACATTTTCATATCTGTAATGCGATCGATTGTAATTAGTTTACTGACTATATTGTTATATTCTGTAAGGAGACTGTTATAAATAAAGTATGTTTGTTGACTACATTTAAGTTTGATCAGGAGAATAGCTATAAAAAGAAATAAAGTATTATTCAGGTAATTTAGACACACCTGTTAGTACATGTCTACGTGACAAGGTTGCATTTTCACCGGGCCTCATCTTGTCAAACATCGAACATGTTGATCAGAGTAAAAAGGATATATCATTAGACGAATCATTTAAAATTGAGGTCTTACTTTAGAAATGTCCACAGGTAGTGGTAGGTGTAGGAGTGCTAATATTAGGAGCGATTGTTTGAAAAAACGATTGGTTATATCGATAAAAAATAATTATGACGACCCAGCTGTGCTAAGGCTATATACGTGGCCTTAGTGCATCTTAGAAAACATTCAAAATATAATAATATTCGGGATCAGCAAAGACTATTACTTACGCTTTTGGCTAAGTTAAATTAAATTGAAGAAATAGCCAGATGTTAAAATCAACATTTTATATTCAAATAATTTCAATAGAAATTATCTATCGAACTCTTCATGTCCCAAAAAAGATTTTCCTGTGGTTACACTATACCCATTTTGAAGTTATCACGTCAATAAAGGGTATCTTCTGGGTAGTCTATTACTGTTCTGTTTGGACAAGGAATTTAGTGATCTAAATCTGCATCATTGTGCGAGTTACTGTAATGTTTGTTGCAGTAAGAAATGCATAAACTATCAACCTGTAATTTGTCCTGACTGTAACAAATACTGTAAATCTGTAGACGGTTACAATAGGCACAAATCAAATAGTAAAGAGATGGTTTCTTTGTATTGAAAAGTTTTTTAATGAAAAACGTGTCTTGTTATTATCAACAGAACAAAACGTTGTTTTGATTTTCACAGATGCAGCAAAACATGGATGTAAATAATTGGTCATACCATCTAAACTTCTATGTTTCCTCCATTCAGAAGCCATTAAAGACTCATCCAAAAAATATTTGTTTTATGATTTTGAGACTGACCAACAATTGGAAATTCATGAAGTGAATTATAGGTTAGTCCACGATTTTAATGGTAAATAAAAAATACACGTAATGAGTTTTGTGAGTTTATATTTCCCAAAGAACATAAGAACTGCATAGCCATAGCTAATAACATGAAAGGATTTAGTGGTCATCTCAAGTTAAATTATCATATTCGTTAAGGAATGAAACCGGATGATATTGTTAATGGTGGAAAGATAATGATCATGACTATCAATTCCCCTTAAAATCTGACTAATCAACAGTTTCAACTTTATCCCTATAACATTATCATCAAAATCCTTTCTGTAACTTGATTAAACCGAAAGTTGTAGGGAACTCCATATCTGTTTAACACAAGGTTAAACGAATGTATCGAGTTTCTATATGAGTTTCTATTCACCCAACACCATCGCAGTGCCTGTAAGAGAGATATTTCAAAATGAAATGTACTGGTAAGATACATCATCCTTGATAATCTTATTGTTAAGAGTTATCATATGACAATATAAATGTTTTTCACACTATACTGAATAATTTATGAAAGTCATACATTATTGTTTTCCTAGATATATTTTCATTATATTTATTTTATTTTTACCTCTTTAGGTACTGTCAATCAGACATCAACAAACTCCGCCAGTGCTGTTTACAGTTCAGGGAGGAATTTCTCGCCACCAATGATATTGACCCTTTCATATATATGATAATTGCTTCTGTGTATAACCATATACACAGAAGCAATTTTATGCCAGTGTCATTTATTGTGCTTGTACCCAACCACAGACAATATATCTAGCTATAGTCAGGTAAGTATACAGTGGTTGGATTACCTGCAGTAGCCTTTGACAATGGTGAAGATACATTCTTAAATTACAGTGTTAATGGCTTCTGCAAGGAGTATAACACTACATATGAATATTACGGGGTTTCTATAACGGGCGTGGTTTATTATACGATCCTGACACAATGAACATTGTTCTAAATAGACCCAATAGCATACACTGGACAGGCAATGTCAGGTTTTTAGATATAGATGTAAGGATGGGCTGGGCTCTTTACAATAAATGTCTGTGATTTGCTAGCAATAATTTTCAACAATAAACAAACAGCACACAGTCTATTTGTTTTAAATTAATATATTAAAAGAAGTCAAACATATATTCAAATCTTCACTACACAGTTAATTACCACAGTTGTATCTAGAGCTTTAAATAATTGTAACACAGACTGGTTCAGTTACGTTAAAAAACAACTGACAAGACGATTTATTCTTCTCTGTTGTTATTACAATACGATTGGCGATAATTTCAGTTACATTACACTGTTGGTTACTCTAGTTGTATCCAGAACTTTAAATGATTGTCTCTTTTCGTTAAAGGTCCACCTAGGTTTATCTAATTACTTTAAAACACAATTGACAAAAAAATATTTTTCTCTACTTTGTTGTTAAATACAATCTGTGATAAGTTCACTTTAAAAAGTGCCATTATATGCTCTTTATAGCTAAACTTATAAACACACACAGTCTAGATCTATTTGACTATATCTTCCACTAACATTGTCTCACTTTGTCTTACTTACTTAACTTAACTTGTGTTACATTTTGGATGCATATTTATAAATAGCTTCACTAATGCCTAGAACTTTCTACACACTATGATATATTATGATGTAACAATACTCGATCAAAACAACGAGAAAACCTATAAAGTTCTTGTAAAATGATGCAATAATACAAGTGTCAGATCACAACAATCGAACTACACAACATATGATTCGTACACAATTATGTAAACAAACCTGTTATAAACTATTTATTCTAAGCATAACTAAATTTAACACTCATACTATACTTAATTTAAAACTTGTGTATCTAACAATATGCTCCTATTCAAACAAATATTTACAGAACTTTCTATACTATATACAAACTCTACTCCTACACTCTGCACCAACATTTGCAATCCCCTTGATAGCTTCTATGTGGAACCTGTAGATCTGGAGGTACAATGCCTACCTCATAATTCTTATACTGTCAATTTTGCACCTCTGGATGTATAGAAGTGGCTGATGGTCCATCTAGATGATGAATTCCTTCCTGTAGAGGTAGTTCTGGAATTTCTGGGTGTCAAATATCATGGCCAGACACTCTCATTCAATCACAGAGTAGTTCTTCTGACTACTCAATACATTTTTACTGGCATAAATTACTAGAAACAGTCTGTCTTCGTGTTCTCCAATTCCAACATCTGATGTATTGGTCTGAATGATGACTGAACTGTTGAAGTCTGGCATTCTAAGGATTGGCGACCTTATTAACATGTTCTTCAACTTCTGGAATGCCATCTGCTGTGGTCGTTCCCACTTTGCCTTGTTGGGTTGGCCTTTTTTTTTCTGGTCAGGTCAGTCAGTGATGCAACGCCTTCAGCATAGTTTGGGATGAACTTCCTATAGTAACCCACTAATCCCAAAAAGGATCTGACTTGCTGCTTGGTTGTTGGAGTTGGTGCATCTTGTATGGGGGTTAGCTTCTCCTTTCTCATGGCTATCTGTCAGTTGCCCACCTTGTGTCCAACATAATCCAACACAGAATAGCTGATGTAGCACTTCTGGGGTATGATGGTCAGACCTGCTGCCTTCCATTGCCTGAACAGCTCTCTGAGTTTATTCAGGTGGTCTCCCCATCTGGCTTTGTGGGTTAGAATGTCATCCACATAAGGTTCAATGATGGTGGTTTTGTGCAATATCTTTCTCATCATGTGGTTGAACGTCACTGCTGAGTTGAATAATCCAAACTGCATCCTATTGAACAGGTAGCATCTATCTGGTGTCACAAAAGCTGTCTTCTCTTTACATCCTGTTTCCATTGGGATCTGCCAATAACCTTTACTGAGGTCAATCATGGTGCAGAACTTGGCCCTGTCCAGTCGAACTTCATCATAAGTGCAGAAGCAGTTTGAGCCATCCCTCTTCTTCAAATTTACCACTGGTGAACAGTAGGTTGAATTTGAAGACTCAGTGATTTCAACTTCAAACATTACCTTGACTCCTTGCTTGATCAAGACTCTGGTAGGGCTTCACCTTAACTGGATCTCTGGTCATGATCTCGGTCTTGTGTTGCACATGTCTTCGCTGGTCTATTTATGAAGGCATCTGTGTACTGGCATAGCGGATCTTGTAGCTCTTTCTTCTGTTTGCCAAACAGTTCCCCACTGTTATTGATGTCTTTGTATGTCTCATCTTGCCCCAGTGGTGTTAAGTCTAGTAAGTCTTCATAGTAAATCGCTGTTTTCAGTTTCTGCTTCTATGACAGCCACACCTGCAATGTCCATCTGTGCCTCGGTAGATGCACCTGTTAGGTCTTCTTCCTTCTGAAATTACCTTTTCAACAGATTGGCGTGGTAAATCCTGGTTTCCCTTCCTCTTTCACCTTATAATCCATTCCGTTTATCACTTTTTGCACTTCAAAAGATCCTTTCCACTGATGGGTGAGATCTTCTGACCGACCTTGAAACGTCTCCTTGTCATAGAAGTGCTTATGACTGCCTGAAGCTGCATACAAACTTTCTTGAGTGAGTGGAAAGGGCTCCTACAATTGGTTTCTGAGGTCTAACACACATTGATGGGTGTTCCTCACGTCCCACTCTTCTTCTCCTCTCCACAGTTCTTTCAATATTTGCATCAGACCTTGTATAGTTCTTCTGTACAGTAGATCAAAGGATAAAATCCTGTACTCACTTATGGAGCTTCTTGGTAAGCAAACAGTACTTCCTGCAGGTACTTGTTCCAGTAACGTGATCTATCCTACACATCTTCTTTAGTATGGTCTTGAAGGCTCTGTTTAAATTCTCACAAAGTCCATTACATCTGGTTTTGTGTGGGGTGGTCAAGAACTGCCTACTGCTGATGATTCTGCACACCTCTTGCATCAGTTTTGAGGTGACCTAGGTCCCTCTGTCACTCAATACTTCTTTTGGAAAGCCTACTCCACAGAACATTTCTAGGAGGGCTTTTAACCCTCTGCAGATGGGTCACGGGTCAAAGCCTATGTCATCGAGTTTGTTCACCGGCATTCAAAATTTTATTGAATTACTATTTCATGAATTGATGTCAATACGTTTGGTATTTAATTTAAAAGTAAGTATTAAAAACAGTTAAACATCGATTTTTGTGTATCACGTAGTATGTTGAATGCAGCACTGGTTCAAATTAGATATTTGTGATGTCAAAGTATTAAGTCTAAAATGAAAAGAGGTAAGAGGGACAACTGTGTTTGATTCAGTACATGAGTGATATCTCAGCAAATACAAAAGATATGAGGTTCTTATTTTATATTCTAGCTTGTCAATATCAGTAACTTGATTTCCTAATTCGTACCCAGTGGTCCCTACTACCTCTTTTCATTTTTGGAAACGGTCCTTTATATACATTTACTTCAATATATGACATGTGAATAACTAATCGAAAGCTTAGAATGTTCCCTAGTGGCTTTCTCGGCCATTTACACGTGTTAGGACGCCATCTCGTTCTTTCGAACCAAGATATCAAAGAGGTAGGTTGTGTCTTTAATCTGCTCAAAATTTCACATTTTTTAGACCCAAATACAGCTTAGTTACTAAGCTTGATAAATTGTAGTAGAATTACATGGTATCGATATACTAATTTATGATTTTTTGGTTATTCAACTATACATACAAAACTTAAAAAAAAATTATTTCGTTTCATATCCTCCACGTGCGAAATTTTAAAGCTTAGTAACCTATGTCAAGTAGCAACTGAGTACAAAGGTAGTAATTAGAATAGATAATTGTTTGCTTTACTTCTTTATTTACTGTTCTATGTTTTAAGAAAAATATGTTTAAGAACTTATTTCTAAATAGTAATAATCTATATACATATATAACGTATAATAATGGAAGTGTGACTGTATTTTACAAAATACTAGTCTACTAAAACACAGCCAAGACAGGTCACTTTGTAAGGAATAAAGGTCAGTTATTTGATATGGTAACATAACAGCACGTGTGCCGCGTTATTGTAACTTCTGTATTGTTATCCAGGCACGGCTGAAAGGTCAATATACTAAAAATAATAAATAATGTTATGAGTTTAAGCTATTTAGTCTAAACATTTATGTTTTAGTGTTATAATGTGTTGTCATTTTTAGAACGAAAGAGGCATAATTTGTATTTATTTCCTAATTTTTATTGTGGTTATAAGATCGATCAAATCTACCGAACCCATACAGAGATTCATTAGTGAAAATAACAGATAAAATGTAAAGTTTTTCTTAAGAAACGTGTGATAACTATCTGGACATTACATAGATTTCGCATGTGAAATTTGAAGATTTTCTGATGCATAAAAGTATTTTTAATTTTAAAATGAAAATTACTTTGCATGTCGGGTAGGCAAAATCATGTGAAAAGAAAAAAAGACATGAGAAAAACATTGCTTAAGACTTAATAAAAAAATGATATTTTGCGTATGAAAGCATAGTAATGTTTACTGATAATCTGCCAAATTTCGTTAACATACACTTACAATTTTAAAAGTTATATCATGAAAACTATAACAAGCACAAAATGGTTACGATGTCTGTCCCAAAGACCGAGCCCGTGCTGAAAGAGTTAATGCTATCTATATCTCTATCTTCAGTAATGCTATGGTTTCTGGGTAACATGTTGCCCAGGTCAAATGCAGATGCTAGTGGTACAATCAAGTCCACACCTTCTCTGCTGAATTGCTCTTCTACGAGAGGCATCTCACCCAGTGGCACCTTGGCTACCTTTTCTCTATTTCACATAACCTACAGAATCTGATCACATCTCTGATGAACCCAACCAATGGAAGTTGCTAGTGATTCTGTCTGCTGTCTTCTTTGCCTCTAGGTGTCCTCCCACAATCAACTCGTGAGTCAACTTCATCACTTGAATTTGGCATTTGTGTTGGTACTATATGTTTAATTTCCAGTAGAACTGCTTTGAACTGCTTTGATCTGTCTGTTAAAGTACTCGTATCCAGTCATCCATCTTGAAAGTCTATTTCCCTTTTGTCTTGTGCTTGACTTTCTCCCGGGCACTGTCTCTTAGTTTCTGCAGTGAAGGGCCTTTCTTATGGGCTTCCTTCAGTTTTCATAAACCTACGTTTGGATTGTCACCTTTCGTGACTTGCAGGGACTTGATGTCTTGATTTATTTGCTTTTCTTGAGAACTTGTGGTGATTTCAAATGCCTCGTTAGTCACATTTCTGTCTGGTTCCTCCAAAATCTTGCTTCCTGGTATATTGCCAATCACCAACTCATAGATGAATACCTTCATACACATGGCCTCAAAATATCTCGCATAGTATGGAGTGTCCACCTTTATTTTTTAATATGGGAAAGTTTTTCACTCCCATCAATCAACACACACTGATGTACCTTGATCACCATCTTGTCATCAGATACTAGACTGGTTTTCACTGCTGCACTGAGTGTCTTATAAGACTTTCACTAACTTGTACACGACATAGCCTTCACCTACTGGCATATTGTTTGTTAGTACCTCTCAATGCTTGTCACATGTTTCAGTCACCACTGGCACTGTTGACCCATTTGCTAATTTGAGCTGGCCATCAACCATGTACTGTTTATTCATGGTGGTAGCACTTCTTTCTCGTGGTGATGTCTTGATTCCGTTTCTTCTGACAGTGGCATCCATGGTGACAGTCACTTTTCTCTTATTTCTTGCCAGTCCCAAATTTGTGGGTAGATCTAGCTAATTTATGTTAAGATTTATGCTCCTGCTTCTTGATGACAGACTTGCACTCAATCACAATGTGCCCAATTTTATAACAAGCATAGAATCTGTTCTTTCATTTGTCTGTTAACCTCTTGTCAGATTTGGTGACGTCCTGTTTCTAGTCAGCCACCCCTGTTCTCAAATTTAACTGGTTATTCTTGTACTTCCCAGTTATACTCTCTTCATAGGCTTCCATATACTGTTCTCCCAGCTTGATCTTCTCGTCCACGTCTTTTGGTGCTCTCTCGTTTAGAAACAGTGACATTTCAGTAGATCATGTGATCTTGAACTGTTCACACATTAGTAGGTCTGCCAGTCCTTCAAAACTATTTTCACACTTGGCCATGTCAGTCCACCTTGTGAAGTATCGCCATGGTGATGGTTTGGCTTCTTCTGGCAAAAACCTTCCTGGGTAAGTTCATAGCATTTCAGCAAGGCTACTTTTAATATGTCATAGTCTATGACATCTTCTGACGTCATGACAACATACACTTGTAGGCCTTTTCCTATGAGAAGTGGACTGAGACCGACTGCCCAGTCGTATTTGTCCCAGTTCTGGCTTTGGGCAAATCTTTCATTCCTCTCCAGAAAAGCACCCATGTCGTCTTTCTGTTACACTTGTGTCTCTACAACAGGCATTTGCTGTCCATTCTACAAAGTTTAATCAAGTCAAATGTATAAATATTGGCTACACTATTAATTACCAAAGTTGTATCCAGAGCTTTAAATTATCGTGAAAATCCACATAGACTGGTTCAATTACTTTAGAACACAATTAATAAAACGAGTAGGGAAATACTTAACACGAGTTTAAATTATCAATACATTATTTTGTTGATGAATGTCGGGGATAAATTCCAGTTGAATACTTTAGCAAAATAAATGTTTCTGACACGTGTTAAGTACTTTGAAGAAGCCTATCAAGATGCAATAAAGCAACCACATGGTCATTTACTCATCGATTCAAAACTGCAAACGTGAGACCAATTACACTTGATGTTTCATCATATAAAGACTTAGTGATCGTCATGATTGTATCTGAAGGACAGGCCTTACAATATTAAAGAACTAGCGTTTAGCCACTGGATATCAGATCATCACCAGTGTGAATTAGTGACAAGGTATATTCACCTGGGAAAGTGGTAACATTGTTTATCCCTACCTGTGGAGTGCAGTTTGTTTGCTAAGACAGAACTTTAACATTGTTTTACAAAGGGGAAACGAAAACTGAACTGGTGAGAAGTCTCCTCAAAATTCCCTGGTATAAACTGGAGTCAATTAGTTGTCCCAGACTTAATCCACTTCATAAATCAACCATATTCATAATAATAATAATACAACTTATCATTGCATTACCCACATAGGGTACAGTCTGCCTCCGGCAGTTAAATGCGAGTGTGCTGTATAGGTTGTACAACTTACAAAAATTCCGCACAAAACTAACTATTCTCGTTCATGAAGAACTGGTACACTAACTTTATCAATCTAAAGTCTATAAAAGACCAATTCATAAAATTTTAAATTTTTTAGATAAGGATATTAATTTTGTCATACATAACGATACACTACCTGTAGATGTAATCAAACTTTTCAATAGTAAGCCATGGAACATGTTAAGACTCACAAAAATGTAGATATCATCTACAGCTTACCTCTAAAACATAAAAAGAAAGTTGAAATACTATTAAACTTAATATGTTCAAGTAGAAATGTTCGTTGTTTAAATCTTCCTGTCTTGAACATATTTTTAAAGCTCTATAAACATATGTATAAAATGCTGATATTTTTTGTGTTTTTATATGACACGATTCTTTGTGTGGCGGCATAACTCTTCTATTTATGGAATCCCACAAAGTAGTGTTAAAGTAATTATAATTATTTAATATTAATTTGTATCCTCTCTCCTTAGGGAATATGAAAATGTAGTCATTAAAGAAGTTAATAGATTTTATTTATATCAATAGAGACGCGGATAAATGTTTCAAAATTCTACAGTTTAATCTTCAGTAAAGCTGTATGTAAATTACTACATTAGTCCTTAGTAAATTACTACATTAATCCTTAGTAAATTACTACATTAATCCTTAGTAAATCACTACATTAATCCTTAGTAAATTACTACATTAATCCTTAGTAAATCACTACATTCATCCTTAGTAAATTACTGCATCAATCCTTAGTAAATTACTACATCAATCCTTAGTAAATACTACATCAATTCTTAGTAAATACTACATTCATCCTTTGTAAATTAATGCATCAATCCTTAGTAAATTACTACATCAATCCTTAGTAAATTACTGCATCAATCCTCAGTAAATTACTACATTCACCCTTAGTAAATTACTGCATC
>NW_013671991.1:40429-51368 GCF_000517525.1 Limulus polyphemus | reverse complement strand
AATACACATCATGTGCAGGAATAGAAGCTCCGTTCTTGGCTTGTAACATGCGCAAAACATCTTCACAGCAGTGCACAATGTAACAACTGTTTAATAATGCTTGGAGTAGGCTTGAATGGGAAATGAAGAAAAACTTTAATATAAGTCTAACATAACAGCAAAAGTACAACGTTTCAACAAGGTTTTGTACCTGATGATGACAAAACTTTGTCGAAACGTTGTACTTTTGCTGTTATGTTAGACTTATATTAAAGTTTTTCTTCATCACCCATTCAAGCCTTCTCCAAGCATTATTAAACAGTTGTTACCTTGTGCACTGCTGTGAAGATGTTTTGCGCATGTTACAAGCCAAGAACGGAGCTTCTAATCATATTGAAGATAATGCAAGTTCTAACTGAAAAGTTTGAAATGTGGTATAATTTTTGCACATAATCAAGAAAATTAAGGAAAGAAAGTCTCCAATAAAAAATGGCAATGAAAGTTTAAAACAATAGGTGTACAATTTCTGGTAATTATTATGAAAAACATGTCCAAGACAAGCAATGCCAAGGAAAAAATGAGCCTTTGTTCAAATACCAGCACTCATGGGGATTACTGTGCTTGAAGGATATTTCACTTTCCTCTTGGTGGAAGGCTTTAGTATAATGACGATTATATCATAGAATAATACAATACACATCATGTGCAGGAATTTTATGTTAATCAAATTAGTACTTTTGAAACATATGCCTCATTGTCTGTTGTTGTTTAGCCCAACATATGGGTTTCATCCAGTACTCTTTATGGTTGTCATTAGGTCTATGCACCATTGATATACCAGGCTCATTTTATTTCTCTCTCTCTCTCTCACAAACACACACACACACACAAGGATTCTGTGATGTTCCACATATTTTACAAAAATGAACCATCACAATATCAGTTTTGTGAATCAACTGCATTATGCATTCATGTCTCCATGTTTCTGACATCTCTGACACACTTTCACAGGAGTCATCCAATACTTTAATGCTGACTGGAGGCACTCTGATGTGATATTACTGCCATTGTGCATCATGTGGTTGGTTCCAGGATTCCTGCTTTTGTTACTTCAGTGACGCTGCTCCATTTTGTGAGTGTTTCACCATTATTGATTCCATGCCTGGTTTTTCTTCCAGTTCCCTCTTTGCAATGGGGATCATGTAGTCTATTCTTTGTCCATCATTGCTTGGATTCTACAGGTATGTGTCTCTTGTTTTCTCTTTCTCCAGTTATTTTTTGCTGAATCTTGGACTACCTTGTTGTGTGAGCCTCCATCACTTGAACCTCTTGTTTGAGTGTAGGGATCTCCCGCTTTTTCCTTTTTTTTTTTCTTTCTTCATATACTTGTCTTCCTCTCTCACTCAAATTCTTCATTCATTCCCATGCCTTCCCTTATTTTAGAGGCTTTACATCATGACCCTGTCAGCTGTGCTGGAGCAACTTGCACATACTTGTTTTCCACCTTGCACTTAAGTTTCTTCCATTTTGCCCTAGTTAACTTTGCCCTAGTTTCTTTGTTTCTGGGATGTAATTTGATAGATAGCTTTACTTTCTGACATTCACCTCCTGGACTCTAGGCTTTTTATCTTTCTTCTTTTTTTTTTGGATGTGATTTTTTGGGATAATCGTTAAACTTTGGTATCTTGAGCTGTTGCAGCTCATCATTAATCATCTCTTCTCACTTTTAAGACCAGAGAGCTCCACCAGGTTTCTCATCATATACAGCCTTGTGGGGTAACCCCCTCTCTTGTTTTTTGTTCTCTTGTTATCATCCAAGGTCCCACTCTCTGTGAGCTGGCTGTCATAGGTTTTGGAGACAATTTCATCATTTTGTCATTCCCATGTAGATGGAAGGTTGGTAGCCAGTTATCAGTCTATCCCTCTAGACCTGTTATTGGTTTTTCTTAATTCCTGATGGAAGTTTTTCTCTCCCAGTTGTGGAACTCTTCCTGTTGATGGATGGTCCAATTCAAGGTCCCAAACACTTTCTTCTCATCCCAGTTTCCCTGCTTTTGGCTTCCTTCAGTTTGTCTACATTGGTCAAACATTCAAATGCGATGATGAGGAACCTACTTTGAGACTAATAATACTTGGATACGGATTGAATGGGTTATGAAGAAAAACTTTAATACAAGTTTAACATAACAGCAAATGTACAAGGTTTTGTCATC
This sequence comes from Limulus polyphemus, assembly GCF_000517525.1. Lineage (NCBI taxonomy): Eukaryota > Metazoa > Arthropoda > Merostomata > Xiphosura > Limulidae > Limulus > Limulus polyphemus. Next base: position 49,176 of record NW_013671991.1, on the reverse strand, counting down.
ATTAAGTACTGTTGAAACATTCTACATTTGCTGTTATGTTAAACTTGTATTAAAGTTTTTCTTCATTACCCATTCAAGCCATCTCCAACTATTATTGGTCAAACATTCAATTCTCAGTCATTCCCTTCAAACTGGGTTCAGTGGGTTTTTTGGAGCCTATTGTTCCACTACTTTATGGACATTTGGTCTCTACCCCCCTTTCTTTACCCTGGTTTCTATAACAGTGGGAACCAGCTAACTGTGCTTTTTCAAAAATATACACTATTCATCTCGGGCTTCAGGAATTGATCTCATACAGTTAAGTAATATTTTAGATGAAACCAGAGTAATTTGTAGCAGTTCTGAGTTTTAAACACCACGTTCAGTATTTATTTATTATTACTATTTTAATTAGCAATAAATGACATAAATCACTTTTTAAGTGATTTTTGTAAGTCTATTTTGTTATATTTTAAAGAATGTTTGCATTTAATTTTATTTTCAATTATTTAATAGTCTTTCAAAGTATAGCATTATAATTAAATTTTTCCAGTCTTAAATGTTAATTTCTACTATTGAATTATATTCATTCAAATTTTATTTAAGTGTTAATTAGAATTTTAGCATATAAGTAATGTAGGTTCAGGAAATAATCATATTTTCAAACTAATATGAAATTGTGAGTTAGTTCTCTTGAATTTGTTTCTTTAAGCATGTGGTATTCTCAGGTGAAACTGATTTCAACATGAATATTAGATAGGTGCACTTTATAACAGAAGAATTAATCATGTGAATTGCAAAGTAAATCTGGGCTTAGCTAAATGGCTGAGTATTAGGTTAAGAAAATAAACATACTGAACACATGATGTTAAATGGAAACAATTTTTATTATTCAATCAAAACACAAAATACATTGTGCATATTAGCATATATGCTGGACTGTTGCTTCCTTTTGGCTCTGTGAATCAATCAACGGTTATTGTCTCTCAGGATGTATTTTTCATTGACCAACTCACTTAGAAAAACAAGTAAAACTGTGTCAATCCAACTCTTCTTATGTAAAAGGAATTGTTGGATTTACTCAGGGCTAGTGCTATCCACATGACTGGTCATCCTCATACAACATAGTGAAGGTCATAATCTCTAGATATCACCTACTCTGCCAGTGAAAGATATTACTGTCAGTGACTTATTTTGCGCAATGTGTGAAGTTGCAGCAATATTTGCATTGGCAAAGTAGTTATTGTTTACCAGAGAACAACGAAGGAACAGAGGTAACTATGGTGAAAATAACAGTTTTGTGGACCACAGGTTTATGAAAAACTGCATAGAATGAAAGTAAATGAAAATTTTTGAAACTTTCTACATTGAAATGCCTACGTACAACAAACATATAAAGTATATTTGGTGGAAGATTAACTATAAGCTAAGACAGTTCATTTCTGGTTAAAACTAGAGGCAGTGAAAAATTTAATTATTTAGATTCATTGGTACAGTGTTCAAAAGTGCACTGTAATAGAAATATGCATTTATAATATCATTCTTCCTTATTGCATTAATTTTCCATAATAAAACATGTATATTATTTTGTATAGGCATAAGTTGGAAAATAAAAAGTATTATTATTTTTTTAAAGATGGAAAGACAAATCCACATGCAAAATATTATGAGAGAAAAAATGATGGCCATGCAGATAGCTCGTGCAAGAGAGTTGTTTTACTGGTTCGGGTCATTTTACCTGATATCCTGTGCAGGAATGCTACTTGGGTAAAATTTAATTATATTATTTTAGTTGTGATTCCAGTATCAGTTTTAATTTATGGTTGAATAAAATATTTCACTGGTAACTTGATTTACTAGTTACAACAGTTAATTAGGATTAGACATTTTACAGTTTCTAGAATCCAGATCTGAAATGTTTGTTCAAGATGGCCAAGACTTGATTTCCTAAAGTATAAGTTGTGACAAAAATGAATCATCATTGCAGGAGTTAAACATTGGTGAATTTTCAGCTGTAGTTAGTTAGTTTTGTTCTTTTTTGAACATTGAATATAATTTTTATTTTTCATCTTTCCTTTTCCAACCCTTTCCTCTTATATCCTGACAAACAGTAAATTTCATACTAGGTTCATAAGTTAGGTATTTATGAAGACTTTGTAATATTAGTTATGAATACTAAGTGTCCAGTAAACCCAATGAGATAGACACATGCTACAAGTAAAACAAAGGTAAGATATACTTGGATTTTTTCGTATTTATAATATGAAGATTCAAGTTACAATAATCTATAACAAGAGTACTGTTTTTGAATTATTTTAGTGTGTGTAAGTCTATTTAAAATTAATGCATTTAAATGAATCATATGTATAGTAAATTACATGAAGTTTTATGCAATGTGAAATGAAGTAAATGATGAAGTTAAAAAATAAAGGTTTCTTTTATCCTTTTAACCATACAAGAACGAAATTGGTCAATTTGACGAAGCTTGGAACTGTTAAACTATACATATTATAAATACGAATATAGTGTGTGTGTGTATTGCCGTGAAATTAGGCAAACTTTTAGTCAACATTACAAGCCTGTTGGAAATGAAAAACATATTTTTTTAATAAAGTATTTCTACTAAAGATTTGTCTGTGAATTACTAATTCAGTCTGAGTTAATGACACGTTAATTTAGCATCAATATTATTCATGCTAGTTCTCTCATCATTTCAAAATTTAATGTTGACCTTTGCCTGCATGCACAGCTTTTCAAATGCAACATGGGAAGTGGTCACTGTAAATGGGTGGCAGACAAATGATCAGACAGACTCAACGGTTTGCAATATATATAAGATTTTCCCCTACCCTTTATTAAGTTTCACAAACTTGGGTGTAAGAACAATTAATGTAGCTTTCAAGTATGAATATTATAACAAACAAGTATATGAGCCAATACAGTAGAATGTTTAAAGTACCATAATTTCTTTGGCTTTCTAAGTACGCTATAAATTAGTTAAAGCAATTCTGTTACTGTTCAGTGCATCAAATCTGATCACAAGCCATGCCATTCTCATTGAGTGAAATATGATGGTGGGAAAACTGAAACCAAAATTATACAATTTATGTAGAAGAGTGTTCTATTTCTATGGTTATAAACATATCCATCAGCCAATTGAAATTGATTAGTAAACAATCTCGAAAGTCAGAGAAAGAGTAGAGGGTCTTCTCTGGTGGATTTAACAAATTTATTGATATTTCAGCAAATAAAGAAGTAGGATTTTAGACTCATTCTAATAATTATATATAGTTTGGGTTTCCGGTTGGTTGGACACTGCAGCAGTGTAGTTTTGATGTTAGACAATTCCAAAGTGGAGAAATTGGATATCAGACACATCACGTGACATGGGAAAATGAAGTTTGAGATTTTTTAAATACTTTTTGAAAATAAGAAGTTAAAACTTACCTAAAAATTTGAGTTATAGACTATGTTTCTTTTGCCAAGTTTATTTACATACATTGATAGTAAAGGCCTTTACTTGAATTTTGAATGTAACGTTGTAAAAGGTCATTACATGCACACTTTGACCCTGTTACAGAAAGACCGACCTCATAACCGTTTTGTGCTTGTTATAGTTTTCATGATATAATTTTTAAATTAGTAAGTGAATGTTAACAAAATTTGCCAGATTATCAGTAAACATTACAATATTTTTATATGCAAAATATATTATTTTTTTTATTAAGTCTTAAGGTTTGTACAGCAATGTTTTTCTCATGCCTTTTTTTCTTTTCACATGTTACTGATATTGACAAGCCAGAATATAAAATAAGAGCCTCTTATCTTTTCAATTTGCTATGATATTGCTCATGTAATAAATCACACACAGTAGCACCCCACCCATCTCTTTCAATTTTTGGAAATGCTCTCTTATATACACTTACTTCTATATATATATGACATGAATAACTAATCAGAAGCTAAGAATGCCTCCCTAGTGATTTTCTCAGTCATTTAATGGACTTGACACCACTTCTTTCTTTTGAACCAATATTTCAACAAGGTAGGGTGTGTTTTTAGTCTGCGCAAAACTTCATATTTCTTTAGACTAAAATATGTCTTAGTTACTAAGCTTGATAAATTATAGTAGAATTCTATGGTATTAATGTAGTCATTTATGATTTTTTAGTTTTTCAAATACACATATAAAACCTAAAGAAAAAATATTTTGTTTCATATCCTCCATGTGCAATTTTTTAAAGGCTTAGCAACCTACTTGAAGCACCAACCAAGTACAAAGGTCATAACTAGGAGAGATAATTGTTTGCTTTATTTCTTTAGTTACTGTTCTATGTTTTAAAAAAAAAGTTTAAGAACTTATTTCAAAATAGCAATAATCTATATACATAAATAATGTATAATAACTGAAATTTGACTGTATTTTACAAAATACTAGTCTACAAAATCACAGCCAAGACAAGTTATTTTGCACAGACCAAAGGTCAGTTTTACATTATTTGATATGGTAACATGAGTGCTCGTGAGCCTCGTCATTGTAACTTCTGTATTGTTAGCCAGGCACGGCTGAAAGTTCAATATAATAAAAATAATAAATACATTTAATGTATAATGTTATGAGATTTAAGCAATTTAGTCTAAACATTTATGTTTTGGTGTTATAATCTGTGTTCATTCTAGAATGAAAGATGCATAATTTATATTATATTTCCTAATTTTTATGGTGGTTGCAAGATTGGTCAAATCTACCAAACCCGTACAGAGATTAATTACTGAAAATAACAGATAAAATATAAAGTTTTTTCTTAAGGAATGTTTGATAACTATCTGGGCATTATAAAGATTTCAAATGTGAAATTTCAAAATTTTCTGATGCATAAAAGTATTTTTAATCTTAAAATGAATATTACTTTGCATGATAGATAGGCAATTTTGACTTCACAAACATCTAATTTCAACCAGTGCTGCATTCAACATACCACGTGACACACAAAAATTGATGTTTATCTGTGTTTTTTTAATATTTGCTTTTAAATTAAGAAATTGAGTAATATATAGTACTAAAATTTGAATTATAATCTACAATTTGAGAGCAAACTTTTTGACATAAATTCATGAAATAGTAGTTCAATAAAATTTTGAATGCGAGTCAAGAAATGAGATGACATGGCCTTTCACCCGTGACCTGTCTCGAAAAGGTTAATATCTAAAAAAAAAAATTAGTTCATAATATTCGAACTACAGAAAACAACATTAGCATGGAACAAGTTTTTATATTTAATCAGAAGTTTAGAAAGAACAAATTTAAGCAGTAACAATATAATGGAATGTACGATAAAATGTAAGACATACACATTTAGGTTTTGTTTCGTTCGTTTTGAATTTCGTGCAAAGCTACACAAAGGCTATCTATAATAGAAGTCCCTAATTTAGCAGTGAAAGACTAGAGGGAAGACAGCTAGTCATCATCACCTTCCACCAACTCTTGGGCCACTTATTTACCAATTAATAGTGGGATAAACTATCACATTATAATACTCCCATGAATGAAAGGGCGAGCATGTTTGGTGGGACAGGGATTTGAACCCGCGACCCTCAGATTGCGAGTCAAGCACCCTAACCACCTGGCCATGTTGGGCCACACATGTTTAATGACTAACATTGTTAAGAGAAACTATTATAGAGAAGGGCTTAAATATAAGTATAAACACTGTATCTCTTAAATAATTATAAATATCAAATTAAAACACTGAGAATCCGGGGTTGATTACATTAATGACAACAGGGAAGAGTTGATGTTACTATTTAGTGTTGGGTAATCACTGAAAATGGAGAGGCTTTCTTAATAAATAGTTTGTAATCTGTGGTTCCAGAGCTGAGAATTTTAAAGTTTTCTAAAAGTATGGGTGATTGTTATTCTCACTGTGAAATCAGATACAAGACTCAGGTGGATTACTTAGCTTACATCCACTTTTTGCTGAAATTCCCATGTGCTCATGTACATGTATTTGTAGGTGACATGTACTTTTACCAATGTTGGTAGCTTTACAGCTACCAGAAGAGTATTTATAAAAGACCCACAAGTGCACAGGAAAGGATAGTGTCTTTGGTTTTAAACATATTTTAAATTCTAAATGTTGATGTAAATACTAAATGCAGCTTAATTTGTGGGTAATATGTTTTGATTATTTTCTGAATTTGATATTTTAGTTTAAAACTTTGTTTGCCAATGAAAGGATTGGTGAGAACTAGTGGATATTTTGAGTCAGTGTGCAACTTTTTGATAGGTTCTATTTACTTGTTTAAAAACTTATGTGCGATATAGTGTAAGAAATTAATGCGATAACCATTACTTTGTAATATGTTATGAATTTTTCAAATTTCTGAGTGATGACAGAAGTAGTCAGAACAGATATCATATGCTCTGTTTAGAAGATTTAGAACAAGGTTATGTTTGAAGAAGTCTGGTTTGAAACTGTCAAAATGAGGGTATAAACCAGTAAATGTTTTCTTACAGTAAGTATATGTGGTAAAGAGATTGTATATTTTGTTTATTTAACATCTAAAAAATCAAACTTACTGTTTTCTTCCATCTCACATGTAAACTTTATACATGAATGTTGTGAGTTTAGATATTCAAAAAATTTCTTAATGTGATCAATGTTGTGAAAGAGTTTGAAAAGTATCATCAATGTTCCTTCTATGTAATACTGGTTTGTAATAAATGGGGCAGTTATCCAGCCATTGATGTTCGCAATAACATAGAAAAATATTTGCAAGGGTCGGACCTAGAGGTGATCCTATCACCACTCCATCTATCTGGTCATAAAAAGGACCATTAAAAATGAAGTGATTGTCCTTGAGGGCCAATTTAAGAAGCTGTTTGATTTTTTTTTTTGGTTAAAGTTAGAGTTCATAGTATTTTTGGTAGGGAATGATTTTAATTATTTTCTCAAGTGGGATATTAGTGATTAAGAACTGAATATTAATGCTGGCCATAACGAATTGGTCTGGATTAGGAAATTTAGATCTCTTGAGCAAAGAAAAAGAATCTTTAACAGTCAATTTGTTCTTAGTTAGTGACCTCAATGCAGGTACAAGATATTAAGCAAGTTTGTAAGTGTGAGAACCAAGAGTAAATAGAATAGGTCTGAGGGTAAACCATCTTTGTGTATTTTTGGTAAGCCACACATTAAACCAGGGCAGGAACCTGTAGAATAAAGTTCTGCAAAAGTGGTGTAAGAGATTTTTTACAATTTTAAAAATATCTTGGATGTTTGGATACTTTCAGTTTAAAAAAAAAATGCTTTGCAATTATGATCTTTCCACCAATCAGCCAATTAAAAGAAGCTTCACATGCAGATTTTAGATTAGCATAAAGGTAAGTATCAATCAATGCAGTAAGACAAATCTCGAATCAAGCCTACTAGTACTAGCATCTCATCTCTAGCCCAATATTTTTTTTACTGGATTTCAATAAATTGTGTGGATGGCCAATTTAACATTAGAAACAGTGGAAACATGCCAAATGGCAGCCAATTCTCATCCCCACAGCTGGAAATAAAGTACAGTCCTCATCTCGATATGCATATATTGTAGACTAGCACATGTAAATATCAGCTTTATTGGTACTAGGTTTTAAATCAAGCAGGGCAGGTATTACAAAAAAGAAGTATATTATTATTTTAACTACAGTTACTTCTATACATAGGACAATCTAGGGTCAAACTACCTTCAATTCCGCTCTGCGATAAAATGTCCCTTGTTCTTCTCCCAGAATACAGTCAAGCAGCTTGGATATTGGAAATGCCACAGGTAGAAAAATTACCATTAAGAAATACACCAGCCTTGAAAAAAAAAGGAGTAATAATAAACCCAAAATAAGTTTGAAAAGAGAATGATAATTTTTATAAAAAAAAGTTGTACACAAAGAATCATTCAAAAACAACTTAATTTACTAAAAATTCTTAGAGTTTATGAGTGAAAGTAAATGAAGAATGTATAACAATAAGTCAACCACACTATATCTGCTATATCCAGTACCAACAAAGGCTATTGCCGAATACCAGAGCATATCAGGAGGGCCATAATACAATAGACACAGTAGCGGTTGAGATGTTAAAATTACATGAGAAAACTATTATAATGTGAACAAGATTAAGTTAGTGAAGTGTCATTTTTATCAATTGTACATGAGCCATTTAAGTAACAGAATTAGAGTAAGGATTAATAACACAATATTATTTATTTTAACACCAATTATTTATTGTTATTGTTTTGTCTAAAAACTTAAAAGTTATACTTATGAACTGTAATACACAATCAAAAAGTGTATTCTATGCATTCAAACTGAATAGCATAACCACAGTTTAAACAGCTCATAATTCCCTAACCTCAAAAAAGAGTGTAACACTATAAAGAAATAGGGTGTCATGTATTCTTTACCATGACTTCAGGAAAACATGTGCACATAGATATCAGTGTTACAACAAACAATTGTATATTTCAAACAAACTTTATCTTTTCATTTGAAAAACATTCTTAATTCTTAGCCAGATGAAACTGTCACACACAAAATTTGAAAAATTTTAATTCCTGCTTTTAACACATACATTAAGTTCAGTTTAAAGGAATTGGAAATTTTCAAACTAAATGGTACTGTTTGTGCATGTGCACAAACTAAATAATCAGGTCAGAGACTTCTAGGGCTTAGGTACAGCTTACACAAATTTTGAATTACTAACCATAGGAAAAACAAGAGCCAGCAG
>NW_013671991.1:29132-39429 GCF_000517525.1 Limulus polyphemus | reverse complement strand
GTGAAATCTTTATAATGTTGAGATAGTTATCAAATGTTTCTTAAGAAAAACATTATTTTATGTGTTATTTTCAGTAATTAATCTCTGTACAGTTTGACCGAACTTGCGACCACCATAAAAAAATTAGGAAATATATATAAATTATGCCTCTTTCATTCTAGGATGAACACAGATTATAACACGAAAACATAAATGTTTAGATTAAATAGCTTAAATCTCATAACATTATACATTTATATATATATTTATTATTTTTATTATATTGACCTTTCAGCCATACCTGGCTAACAATACAGAAGTTACAATGACATGGCTCATGTGCACTCATGTTACCAAATCAATTTATATAAAACTGACCTCTGGTGTGTGCAAAGTAACTTTTCTTGGCTGTGTTTAGTATCTTGTAAAATACAGTCACATTTCAACTATTATACATTATATATGTATATAGATTATTGCTATTTTGAAAAACATATTTTTTCTAAAACATAGAAAAGTAAATAAAGAAGTCAAGCAAACAGTTCTCTTCTACTTACGGCCTTTGTACTCGGTTGCTGCTTTACGTAGGTTGCTAAGCCTTTAAAAATTTCGCACGTGGAGGATATGAAACAAAATATTTTTTTTAGGTTTTATTTATATATATACATTTGAATAACTAAAAAATCATAAATTACTACATTAATACCACAAAATTCCACTATAATTTATAAAGCTTAGTAACTAAGATGTATTTTAGTTTAAAAAATATGAAATTTTCGAGCAGACTAGACACACCCTACCTTGTTGAAATATTGGTTCAAAAGAAAGAATTGGCGACAAGTTCATTAAAATGGCTGAGAAAGCCACTAAGGGGACATTCTGAATTTTTCAATTGGTTATCCATGTCATATATAGAAGTAAGTGTGTATAAGGGAGTGTTTCCAAAAATGGAAAGAGGTGGGCAGGGTACCACTGTGTTTGATTTATTACATGAGCAATAGCTTAGCAAATTAAAAAGATAAGAGGCTCTTATTTTATATTCTAGCTTTTCAATATATCGGTAATTTGAGTTTCTAATTCATTCGAAGCTATACATTTAGTATTTTTTCATCACAAACATCTAATTTGAACCAGTGCTGCATTCCACATACCACGTAACACCCAAAAAACGATATTTATCTGTGTTTTTTTAATATTTGCTTTCAAATTCAAGAATTGAATTGAATATATAGTACTAAAATTTCGATTATAATTTACAATTTGATACTAAACTTATTGACATAAATTCATGAAATAGTAGTTCCATAAAATTTTGAATGCATTTAACAAACGAGATGAAATGGCCTTTCACCCATGACCCATCTCGAAAGGGTTAAAATCATTTTAACTAATTTTATAAGAGCTTAGCTTTATGTAACTGACAGACTTTTATTATTACTTTGATTATTTATAACATGGTACTTTTACACAGAAAACAAGTCTGGCTACAGCTTTTTTAAGCTGGAAAGACCTGTGGAGTAGTTGTTGGGACTGAAATGACAAATTAAGAAAAAGGGTAATGTGAATGAAGAAACTACAAAAAGAAATTCCAAATGTTAATTTTTTGGCCTCATCATGTACTTGCTGTTTCTTATGAGTTTTCAGACCACAGATATGTTCTGAAAAAGGTAGTTTTGTTGTTATTTTCAATATGACAGAACACCATATTGTAGGTTTCGATATAAAAATACAAGAGAGCTCATGAGTGACAACTAAAAGGGCTAAAGGGATTTTTAAAGAGGTTTGGTACAATGCTGGAGCCAGACCTAATAGTAAACAAATGTAATTAGTCAACCATAGGTTTGTCAGAATATACAGTAATAAAAATAATTATGGAAAAGCACAAGTAATATACTTACAGTGAGTAATAGTAACTAGTTGATGGACTTATTAATGTTGTGAAACATTATCACATTTTATATGTGAGCTTACACAGAGCATTATGCCTTGTTCTAAGGATGTCAGGTTATCAGCATACAAATGCATTTGTGGAATGTTGTTCCAAATGTCTTCTATTATTCCCCACAGTTTAACAAAGTTGTTTGGTTACCTTTTGACATTCAAAGTTTATATATATATATATGTAAGACCATACAGCCTCAAAAATGATCATATTGAGACCATCTGAAGGCCAAGCCATGATTATGAGGTTTTTATTGGCCTCAAGGTATTGTTTCACCATATTTACTGTAAGCATGAAATCATTATTTTGCTGGAAGATGAATACCTGTCTAATGAGCCATGCTTCTGAGGAAAATAAAGATGGATCACAATCTGCCTGTATTTATCTGCAGTCAGTGTACCATAAATTTTAGGCAGATCACTAACATTATTGATTGAGCTTTAGCTCCAAACATGTACTAAAACCCCTGTAGATGTAGTATTTTGACTGTCGTGTGCACAATGAACTTTTAAAATTTGTGCCAAAAATATATATTCTAGGAAGAGTCATATTTAGATAGCTGAATACTTATCTCTAACCAGACATACCATGAAACAGTTAGAAATATAATTATGTTTTTGTTATTTGCTCAATATAAGATACACTGAAGACTTTTATCAACTAAAATATATCACTTAGAAATGAGTAAATTAAAATTGAGCCCTCTTAAAAAAATCCTGATTGTGTGTCTGTTGACTACAATACTATTTTTTTCTGCCATCAGTCACTGATAGTTGCTAAACAATTCCAACTTGGATTCATCTGTAAAGAGCACATGTCCATTTTCTATACTTATTATATGATTTGTAGACTTTTTGGTTTGGTTTCCTTTTCTCAGCAACAGTTTTCAAGCAAATACATATCCATTGTGACCACTTCATGTTAACATGTATCTTACTGTTTTTGAGGTAACACATCTGTACTTACAATGATGTTGTTAGCGAGAACTGTATTTGACCATCATCTATCTTGTAAGAACAAAGAACATACCCTAAGATACTTAGCATTACTTTTTGAGGTTTTGGTCTCTATCACTATTAACTGTGCCAGTGACTATGATGCAGCTCATTTTCACACAGTAAAGGGATGGCATTCTGATAGTATTTCCCTTTTATACCCATTTTTCTCACCTTTTCCATAATTTTTTTAATACTGTATGTGCATTAGGGAAATATTTCCATGTGGATTAACTAGTAAATGCTACACTGTATTAGTAAGAGTAACTCATGGTTTTCCTTTTAATTTTTGCAGTGTTTTTATGAAAACTCTCCTATGTCATTATATATGTAGTTTTTATAATTATGAAAGATTAGTTAGCTGCTACACCTTTGTTATTAACCATCACCACTTGATGTTTCTCATCAGATTCAAGAAAACTAGAAAACCATTGACTTTGGTACCATTTCTGCCACTTACCTTCATAGTTGGTTATCAAGCAGATATGGCTTATGGCACAAAGCTACACAGAATTAAAGGTATTATATGGTTTGATAAAGACAGTCTCGTTTCATAACAAAATGCTAGTTAAAATGGTTGTCATTAGTGATGAACGGTGTTTATGATATCAGAAACTTTAGTGCATGAAGACGTCTCAAATGTTTTGTTAAACATAAATACGAAGCACAATCTTCATCTAATTTACCAATTGTCACTGAGTTATACCAGTGTCGGGGAATTCTACCCTTCATCAGGAATGCTGGCCAAGCGTAAATTGAAAGAAGTAGGCTTCAAATAGTGGTTGAGTGTATGTTATATGTATATAAATGTTTATTATTTTACAAGTAGAGCAGCTTTCAGTGACATACTATAAGCTTAATAATTTAGTAATTAATTATGGCAGATTTTTTTTTATTTTCTAAAAGATTGACCAGCTGGAGTGTGATACATTTTGTAACAGTCCCTGTTTTTTTACAACTTCTTATTTCTTTACTGAAGAAGTGCAGTCTATCTACTAAACCTTTCAATTTGAGTTTTGTATGCATGGGAGGCTAATCATGCTTTATAAGAAGGATGTTTTAGGTCTTATGTTCTTGGAACTAGTTCTTCCATTGGTGATAATATTAGCTGATAGCCACAATTATGCTCTGTTGCTTGAAACTACAATTTTCATTACAGTAAGATTCTGTAATAGTGTTTTTGGCTAAACATCTTGACAAATGTTACACATTGTACATTAAAGCAAACCTCTGAGTATGCAGTCAAGTGACTACAGCAACGAAAAAATAACGTGAACACCAGTGTTATTTCTAATGGCACTTATAATTATTGCAGTGGACTGAAACATGTGACTTCTTGCTATCTCTTACCTTCTTGGTGCCCTAACATGTTATACGGCTCATCTTACATAATAATGTCAATAATTTTCCTTAAAAATAACTAGAATTCACTTTGTGAAGTTTAAATTTTTATTACATGAGAAACTGACAGTAACCATACAGTTTAACAAAAAACTTTTTGCAAAGTTTACATTCATTATACTATGATTGATGATCCTCACCAACTCATGATTATATAAATCACTCCTTTCTTCTCATACTCATTCAAGTACGTGCATGCTTCATCCAACATCACAGCATATATTTCACCTGTTACATGTAATGCATTTTTCTTAGTTTTCTGTAGTTTGTCCTTCTGTCATCATGTGTCTGGGAAGTGGTTTGTTCAGTTATTGTGCAAAGGAAAGATCTTTGTGAATTATCTTGTACGCAGTGAATTGAGTTATGAGAATCTTGTTACTATTAAGGCTGTGACAAATTCTGCCAATTCATTTCTGGCAGCATTGCACTATCAGATGAATATATGAAGATCTGTACACTGTTATAAAGAAATTTAACCTAATGTGACAACCATCCATGTTCTAAACACATGATACTAAAGCTTATATTTTATCAAAGAGTACATAACGAATATATTTTATGTATTATTCATAAGTTAGATGAAACTATAAGAAACAGAATATATGTAGGTCTGAAAAAAAAAGTTTAATTTTAGCAACAAAGATTAGTAGCAAAACTTACTCTTCATTTACTTTTGGATGTTTTGTGAGTGAAAATGTAAACAGAATATTTTTTTCTCACTGTGTGTAAGTATCTATTTATATATATATATATATGCACATAGTTAGATATTATTGGACTAATTTTTAATACCTTGACTTAGGTGAAGCTGAAAATATTCTTCAGCATGAGAGCCACTTAGTGTCACTGCCATTAGGTATCCCAGGTTTAACTGCCATTGAAGGGGCTCGACTTCACCATTCAAAAGAAGAAAGTCTTCAAAAAGCCCATGAAGTATTTTTATAAAACTCAAACATATCTCCTAACAATTACTCCTGATGATTAAAAAAGTAAAAGGATCATAATTTGTGAGTGTTTATAGCTAATCAATAAGTTTCAGTAATAATGAGATTAAACAAACACGTTGAGGAAATCCCATGGAAGTGCATAATCTCCGAACACATGAGACTCGTCATTTCTATATTTACCATGCTAAAAATTTATTAGATTCCCTGAGAAACCCTTACATTCAAAGTAAACTTGGAGTTGATGCAATTTTTATTACTTATAAAAAATATATCACTGATTAAATGAATGTAACACGTTAAATTTTAGGAATCATTTTTACTTTAAAACTTTCTTTTATGGTTTTCCAAACAACATATTTTTAAGATAATCCAAAGTTGTATATCATGTTTTGTAAAAATAAGCCCAGTGGTTCTAGTGTACATCATAACTAAAAAAAAAGAACTTTTGACATTTACAGCATAGTCACTTCAGAAGTTAACCATTAAAGGTTAACTCAAAAATAATGTTTCAAAACATTTATAGCATATAACAATACTGATTGCAATTACCACATTAACCTTCTACTGATCACCAAGAGTGTTTAATAGATTCACATATCATCATGTATTATAAGGGTTGAAAGTAGGTCAAAGTTGTTACCAGTTTTATCTTACATGTTTTAAAAGTTGACAGTGGTCTTCAAATTAAATGGCCTTTTTTTTCTTCTGAACATATTTTCTATTTCAGAATTCAGAATATGTTGTTACATAAAACTGTGCAAATTATAATAAAATATACATTTTCAATGAAATTTAGTTGCATGAAAAGTATTTTGTCATGTTTAGGCAATGTTTTAGCTAAAACTTGTAGAAATATCAATGTTGTATACATGTTTTGTGGTTTTATAATAACCTGAGATATATGACAGCTGGCTAGTACATAGTAATTATAATGGACTTAAAAAGTATTGAGAGATAGTTTCTATTGTTATTTGTTGTAGATCGTGAAGTTTAAACTATTAAAGAATCATTATTTTAAGCTTATAATATGCAAGATTTATTGGTACTTAGTATGTATATTAAACTTAATTTTTGAATAGTGTTATAATAAAATTTGTTACATGAGATACAGAACTCAAAAATTATATGTTTTTGTGTTGTTTTTTAATGTCGTTTGTCACTGCAAGATAGCCTACTATACTGACTACTCTAACTCAGGGACAGAGAAAGAATAAATCAAAACAGATTGAAATTTTTCACATTAGAACTCATGAAGAAAGTGCCAATCAACCATGAGTTGAGCTCCTTTACTCATGATTTTAAAAGTTGATATTTGATACATAACTATTTTGTTTTGTACCACCCAAACTGCTAAACATATTGTTTATTAAACAATTATTGACTTGGAGTCAGACACATTAATGAAAATCACATGTCAGAGATGAAAAAATAAAAGATTGAAATAATGCTCCTAGAAATATATGGATCAGTGTTAAACAGACTCGAAAGATTACACCTTATCACACTCGAGTGTCATTAGCTGTGCAGAATGTTAATAGTTGTGCTATTAATGGTTTGTAGAAAGGATAGAAATCAATTTGATATATAATACAGAACCAATGTTATTCCTAAACTTGTATCTTCACTCTTAATATAGGTATACGAGATGTATGGTAATCAAGAATGGAATGTCAGCTTTGTTTAGATTTTTAACCACTTGTAACACTGAGATGGTTGGTACAGGTTCCACATCATGCCATTTTACCTGTTCAACATGCTTGTCACTTTTGAGCAACAAAAGCTTATACTGCGTGAGAAGACTGCAGTGAGAGTGATGTCTGATCTATGTTGATGATGTCTTGGTGTGTTGCCATGTGTTTAAGTCTGCTGCTGAAATCCTGAGCATAGTACTTTAGTAGATAAGAAAAGCTCACTGGAATTTGAAGCCATGAAAGCATTTGCTTATCCTTACACAGGTGAGGTTATTTGATATTATTGTGGGTAGTGATGGTCTGCAAGAATTGAAGTGGTACGAGTATGGCCTCAGCCCATGACTGTTTGAGAGATCTGCATTTTCCTTTGTTTTGTGTCATGTTATCAGTGCTTTTGTGGACAATTTTTCGAAGATTGCTGCAATGTCATCCATCTGCTCTCACTAAAGGTGATTCATATGGACTGAAAACTAACTGTGTCAGTCACTAAGATGTGATACAGTTTTAGCACACCCATGGTAAGATTGTCAATTCCTTCTGTATACTGGTTCCAGAAGTAATGGAATTTTGGCAGTATTGTTGCAGGATGGAATGGAACACGTATACTAGTTGTATGTTGATGTCTCTTGAATGTAGATACTTCATAGTGAAAAAAGATCTGCTTGTAGTCTAAGTATTCATCAACCATTACTGCCACTATTTGCATGATATAATTTCACCTTTCATGTGGACCATGCATCATGGAAATAGTTCATAAACTTTAAAACCTTGGAGAGATAATTGTACATTGAATCATGCCATTGCAAGAGTATGACTGTTTTACATCATCACCTGGATCTGCTGGATGGCAAGAGCTTATCTGTTTGCTGAATGTCCTAATCCTGGACACTGTACAGGAGTTAAAAGTTATTACCACAACAGTTATGTTGAATCACACAGTAGGAGATTTTACTGGTGGGTGGATACCATGATTAATGGTTTGGAAGCACTAATACCTGTACAAGCAGCTATAAGTAAAGAAGGTTGTGCTGTACCATTATTATAAGCCATCAGGGTGGTTCTCAACCTGTGCTGCAACTAGTAGCCCCCAAAGCTCTGAGGCAGGAAATACTTCAGGCTTTGCACAATGCCACCAGAATGTTACATGTACCTGAGTTAATGTGTGACAGCAATTCAGTGGGTCACATTCATGTCAAGACATTTATCAGTTGTATGGTGTGCAATGCCAAGAGATAAAACCAGCCTAGACAGGGAACACTGACAGGGTTCATTCTAGGTTGCAAAGAATACCATTGGATATCACTGGTCCTCTCTTGTAGAGTGAATGAGGTAATTGGTATTTGGGGGTTATTATTGATTACCTATGCTTATCTAGGGGATTTTATATTAGCATGGCCCATCACTGATGTGTTTCCTGTGCTTAATAAAGTGAGCATTTCTTATTAGCCCAGAATTTAAAACCTTTTTCGCATTTCTAGTTTGTATGTGTGTAGTGTTAACAGTAGAATTTTGGTCATGGAATGTGGCTAGATTAATTTTGTTATATTTACCTATTCTTTTGTGTCATTTTCTTTTGGCATCACATGAAAGATTGCTATATAGGAAAACTATTTAAAGGTGGACAGATATTTATTCTGTTGGTGCGAGTGGTCAGATAATAATTTGAGGGCATCAACCTTATTTGCTATTGGAATAACCAACAACATTTGGTATATATTTGTGTCCTCGCCCGTTTTGGAACAAGGTTTTATTCTTAAACAACAGCATGTTATTAACAGGATTGATAGTTTAGCGATTTTCCGCCTTCTGTAGCTCGGACTGTGATAATGCAAGCTATCTTATATTTTCAGTGGATGTGCTCTACTGGGATCTTACTTGACATACCAAATTTCAAGGCAATTCATTAGGAAATACCTAACATCGCCAATTTTGATTTAGTTTCTTCCTTTTCTGCCCCAAAGGTACGGAAACTTTGTTTGATAGAAAACAGACTAATTGTTATGGATTTGTTGTTTTCAAATTTGGTACTCTGATAGAGCTTTAAACCCTACTGTTAGGGGTCTCATTTGGTGTAAATATAAGTCACATATGCAAAGTTATTCAACAAAAAGCGCTCACATTTAACGAAAATTTTTGCGCACGCGTACGCAAAAATGTCACGTAAGCTATCGGTCTAGCATTTTTACTAGAGTTGAAGTGAACCATTTTTAGTTTTGGTCATTCGGATTAGATACTGCTGATTTAGAGCAGCAAAAGTATAAGGTGAAGGAACGTGCAGATATGTAAGTATTGGTTAGACCAAGCAAACAAGAATAGCAGTTTCCAGCTCAACTTTTCAAAAAAAATCATACGAGTGGACGGTTATTATTGATTATTCAACTTTTCAGCACAAATTTATTAAATTTTATGAAATTACCCTAATTAAAGAGCGTTTAGCGTCATGTGATATTAGCTCAAGCAATTAGCAAAAATTATGATGCTTAATACCGCTGTACCAATTGCATGGGGGTGATGACAAGAAACTGTTAATCTAAATTCCATGGCGTTAGTATAAAGGAAGCTATTAACACTGTATTAGAGAGGAAACTATCACCATGTATTTTAAAGTATATGCTTGTTTCTGTAAAGTATAGATCTGTTCCGAATAATAGGGTTGCGATTGTTGGTTACTATCGAGTGTCACTTTCTTATCTGGTGTGGTTTGTTGGTGTATATTGACAAAAAGTCATAATATCTAATCAAAAACACCTTATGTGTGGAAAAAAAAGGTGCGGCCAAAAAAAAAAGAATTCAGCGTGTGACTTAAAGGAATGAAAACAAACAAAAAATGCGGCCTGGGTAACTAATGAATGAATATTTGCTGTAAAATTCTTATCAATGCTTGTTTGTTATGGATTTCGCGCAAAGCTACACGAAGGCTATCTGCGCTAGCTGTCCATACTTGAATAATTAAAGACTAGAGAGAAGGCAGCTAGTCATCACCGCCAACTATTGGACTACTCTTTTACCAACGAATAGTGGGATTGACCATTGCATTATAACGTCCCTACGGCTGAAAGGGCGAGCATGTTTGATGTGACGGGGATTCGAACCCGCGACCAGCAAATTGCGAGTCGAGCGCCCTAACCACCTGGTCATGCTGGACTTTTTCAATGCTGTTAGTGTATCTACCAGTTTGGCCGCCAATTTTGATTTCATTTCTTCAAGTTACACGCGCACATCAGCAAATCTCTTCATAGTTATTTGAACATAGATTACATATCTGACAGACTTCAATATATACACCTGGAAAAAAGTTAAGCACCCCCGTGTTTTTTTCAAGTGATTCAGATTCGACGTTCT
>NW_013671991.1:27111-28234 GCF_000517525.1 Limulus polyphemus | reverse complement strand
AGAACGTCGAATCTGAATCACTTGAAAAAAACACGGGGGTGCTTAACTTTTTTCCAGGTGTATATAACAGTGAAATATTTCGATAAAAATCTGTATAAGAACAACTTACTGAGAGAAATTATTGGATACGTCATACATGATTGAATAGTACCTAAATATCTCTCCACATTAAATAGCTATATTAACTATAATAAATAAGCATTTACAATATTTCATGAGAATAAAATATTATGAGTGTATTAAAGGGTATATATATAAATACACTCCTAGTAAGTTAAACAAGTAAAAAGTGCGTGATTAACAATGGAACTGTTAGTGAGTTTGCAGGACAATCGCACGGACCTAGCGTCAGCGAAGTGTTGATAATGTACAAATGTTAACAGTGTATCATACTTGGACATGGCCCTATGAAAGGGGACTGATGAAGTATATCAAACACTTTCAAACTCCGGCTCTTGTGTAAATACAATATTAACATTTACAGTAGCGAAAATAAATAAAGAACTCTACAGGAGGAGGGGAGGGAGGGTCAAAGTGTATCTGACCCTCCTCCAAAGGTCGAATACCGGTAAGGACCTTGATTGATTACTGAATCCTTGTTTGGCCGCACCTAAGGTATTTTTGATTAGGTATACGTAAACATTACCTCTGAAATGAATAAAAAACACGAACAAGGAAACAATAGAGATTACCATTTAGAAAATTTGTAAACGTATGCATGTTACCTGATGTATAACAAAACCAGTACTGTATTTTTCGGAATATAAGACGCACCCTTATTTTGAAGACAAAGTTTTTTGGAGAAAAAAGCTACAGTCGCATTTGAAAGACTTTTATTGAATAAAAATTCAGTTTGATACTTTAAAAATTAGTATATATATTGTTCTAAACACAAAAGAGCTCAAAACATCAAAATAAGAAAATACCGTAAATCAAAAAAAAGGTTTACTGTTATTTAGTTTGGTTCAAAATCTACAAAATTTTCATTGCTTTCACTGTCGCTTGGAAAGGAATCATTGGATCCAATATTATGATCAAAGATAATGTCATTCTCGGTCCCATCCATTGCGTTACTGATACCACATTTCTTAAATTACTTAATCACTATATCACTTTTTACTTT
>NW_013671991.1:22838-27090 GCF_000517525.1 Limulus polyphemus | reverse complement strand
CATTGCTTTCACTGTCGCTTGGAAAGGAATCATTGGATCCAATATTATGATCAAAGATAATGTCATTCTCGGTCCCATCCATTGCGTTACTGATACCACATTTCTTAAATTACTTAATCACTATATCACTTTTTACTTTTTCCCACGAATTCTTCACCCATGTGCACACCTGAACAAGTGTCGGTCCCTTCCTTCGTCCTGTAGGGGTCGTAGCAAAATCTTCCTGCTGCATCCAGTTGTTCCATTCCTCTCTCATTAAAGTCTTAAATGGTTTGTTAATAGAAACATCGAGAGGTTGCAGTTGACTTGTTAAACCCCCGGGTATAACAGCCAGCTGTGTTTTTAGCTCATTAGCCTTTTCCATTATTTTTTTCGTTTTATGAGCTCTAAAGGAATCCTAGACGAGGAGAGAAGGCTTTTTTAATAAGACTCCTGGACGTTTCGACCAAATGTTTTCAATCCAAAGTAGTGTTCCGTCTTCATCCATCCATCCTTTTTCATGTACGTGAACGTAGACATCGCTGGGTAAATTTTCTTTGGGCATTGTTTTCTTTTAAAAATTAACATTGGTGGTAATTTTGTTCCATCTGCACAACATGCTCGCACCACTGTATTATGCGTTTTTTCGTGTCCAGTAGTCTTAACAGTAATAGATTTAGTACTGTTACGTCTCCGTTTGTTAATTGATTTTCAGTAACTTCGTTCCGACGAAACTTAAGCGACACAAGTCCTTTCTTAATAAAACTGGTTTATTCTTTCCGAATATAACTTTACCGATACACTTAACTTCAACAATCGCGCTAAAACAAACGCTAATCAACGAACGTCAACAATACTTCTGACAGCAGTACAATTACTCACTGTCTATACACACATTACATTACCTTGTCACGCTGTCCCCCTCTTATATATACCCGACTACCCTATCTAGTAAATACTAGAGCATTCATGAAGGAACAAGATAGTTCTAGAAACTAGAGGGCGCCACAGTAGTCATGTGACTCGCTGACGCAACAGTACCTTTTACATCAGTTGTTCTATTGCTTGGAACATCAAATGTTAAAGGTGTTTCATCCATGTTTGTTATTTGAGACAATTCAAATGGAGTTTTTTTCTTAACTGTATAATATACTTGTGAAAAGCACAAATTTTCATCTCAAACTCATTGGGCATTCTTTGAGTAATTTTCGTTTTAGTTCTCATAACTAGGCCTTTGCGTTTCATGAACCGATAACACCACGATGTATGTATGGCCAGTAAAATCTTCTAAACTACTGTCACATGCAATCCTCTTTGCATTAAAAATTATCATATTTGTAGAAACGGATAGTCCTTGCCTTCTCTGATCCACAACCCATTCGTACAGTTTATTTTCGAGATCTTGCCATTTTGTTTTTTTTTCCTCGGAAATTGCGTTTATCGCTTTTAATCATTTTCAATTCTTCTTCTTGTTCGCGCCAGCAACGAATCATTTTTCTGTTGGTGGAGGACCAAAATATCTTTCGGCAGCTCTGTTTCCATGCTCTTTTGCATAATTAATCACACTTAATTTACATTTAGCAGTGTATGACAGTCTCTTTTCTTTAGACATCGTAAGGTGTGAAAAAATAGAATGAAAAATGAAGAAACAACTATTTTGCTCCCGAGGCCTAAGGCTTTCGGTGTCCCAACCAAATTGACAGTAAGCACGTGCCAGACTGCCGAGTATCAAATGAAAATTGAAATACCGATTAGGCGATTACCGACGCTAATTGCATTAAGCGCTCTGATTGGTCAAGCGCATTGCATATTTGAATCCAAGGCAAGCACTCAAAAACGATTTTTTATTTGTTAAAGTTAGGCCTGAAAGAATTTATTCTGCTTCCCATTAAACAGGGATCGTCGTGTATTTATAAGATTTTTCACTCTCATCCATTACTATAATTTATTTTTTTTTATTATTTAGGGAGCATTATAAATAGTTATGTTTTTAAAAGAATAAAAAACTACTATTGTTATAAATAACACATTCAACTGAACTAGGCCCGGCATGGCCAGGTGGTTAGGGCACTCGACTCGCAATCTGAGGGTCCAGGGTTCGAATCCCCGTCCCACCAAACATGCTCGCCCTTTCAGCCGTGGGGGCATTATAATGTGACGTTCAATCCCACTATTCGTTGGTAAAAGCGTAGCCCAAGAGTTGGCGGTGGGTGGTGATGACTAGCTGCCTTCCTTCTAGTCTTACACTGCTAAATTAGGGACGGCTAGCGCAGATAGCCCTCGTATAGCTTTGCGCGAAATTCAAAATAAACAAACAATGCATGCCTATTTAAATATATTTACACATCACTTGTGTATATCGTATTTATACATATATATTATTCATACCTTTGGTGTATAGGATGCAAGCAGATTTTGACATCAAATTTTGGGGTAAAAAAGTGCGTCTTATACACCGAAAAATACGGTATATAGTACTATTTGTGGTTCTAAGCAAGTACTAGTTGTTATGAAGTTTGACTAGCTCGATGGTAGAGAATGCTACCCAATAAAGTAGCGTTTCTCAAACTGAGGGTTGCGAAATCATAAAAAATATTGCCATAACAGATATTTTAGTGTATGTATAGTAAATTTCTATTAGTTTGTGTGTGTGTGTCGTTACAGACTGATATATTTTCAAAGTGAGCAACAACAAAAAAGTTTAAAAACCCTTCTGTTACAACAGCAGAAGTCGTGTGACGCTGGGAGCATGCGCGCTGGAGTTTCTAGAATTATCGGGGAAACCCGCGAATCTCCGAGTATTTGCTAGACGCCCTCTTTTTTAGTATATAAGCCTGGCAAAGAAAGCCAGCGAGATAGGCAGATACATGGAACAAGAAAAGAGACTACAGCAGTGGTTGGAGAAGAAAGAAAAGAAACAAGAAGAACGAGAAAATAAACAACAAGACTACAGCAGTGTTTGGAGGAGAAAGAAAATGAACAAGAAGAGAGACTACAGCAGTAGTTGGAGAAGAAAGAAAATAAACAAGAAGAAAGTCTACAACAGTTGAGAGAAAGCCAGCATACACAAATGGAAAATATTAGTAAATTTCAAAGTGAATTAAATACTGTTACGTCTCTGGTCGTTGGTTAACTTTTCGTAGAAATTCTTTCCGAGAAACTTCAGCGATACAAGTCCTTACTTAAATAAAACTAGTTTATTCTTTCTCAATTCAACTTTGCAATACACCTAATTTCAACAGTCACCTTAACTTAAACACACGCTATAATTCACAATGAACGATTCACGCACTTTACTTACTACTGCGCTTGACTCAATTGTCCGTCTCTATCACTGGCTGTCTGCAATTCAATTATCGCCGTCACTTTATTTGCCGGCTTATATACTAAAATAGAGGGCGCCTAGCAAATACTGGATTATTCGTGATGTTCCCCGATCCTTCTAGAAACTCATCACGTGTTACTAGCGTCACGTGACTTCCGCTGTCGTAACAGCCCCTTCCTTAGTATTGTTCGTCCCGAACAATAGTCACTTAAGTTAAACCAATAGATAATTAACAATAACTTAATTAAATGTACAAAATTTACAAACACAAAATTAACATTCAACAAAGTATCATAATTTTACAGGACGTATCTTCTTCCGTACTGGCTTCTGCTTCACGTGAGGTTCATCTGCTCCATCAGGAATTGTCCTATTATCGGTAATAGTCACATTAGTGGTAGTAACTTCTTTAATGGTTTCACTGTTTCCCTTCTCAAAACCGAGTAGAGTTTCTTCTTCGACAGTGGCTTTTGCAGGTGACACGTCTTCAGTGGCGTCTTTTGTTCCGTTGTTCACTTCGTCCCAACTGAAATGTCCTGGACCATGATAACACCAAAGCCTGTTGGCTTACCTCGCCGACCACATTTTATTCGGAAAGTCACGTCTGAGAGACGATCCACTATGTCATATGGGCCTTCCCATGGAGAAGACAACTTAGGAGACTCCTCTTTGGTCTTCCTAGGATTATACAACCACACCTTGTCTCCTGGTACAAAGCTGACTTCAGTAGACTTCTTATCATAACATAGCTTCATCGAATCAGCAGACATCAGGACAGACCATGCTGCATTACGCTGATTAAGATCATTAAAGAACCCAGAGGGACAATTGGCACATTGGATCAGAAAGATAGACCAGTATAATTATGATATTGAATATAGAGAAGGAAAATCTCATGGAAATGCCGATGGACTGAGCCAAAAACCCTGTAAAAATGACTGCAGACAT
>NW_013671991.1:20492-21870 GCF_000517525.1 Limulus polyphemus | reverse complement strand
ATGAACCCCACGTGAAGCAGAAGCCAACGAGATGGAGACCAGTACGGAAGAAGATACGTCCCGTAAAATTAAGAGACCTTGTTGAATTTTAATTTTATGTTTGTAAATTCTGTACATTTAATTAAGTTATTGTTAATTATCTATTGGTTTAATGTAAGTGGATATTGTTCGGGACAAACAATACTAAAGAAGGGGCAGTGTTACGACAGCGGTAGTCACGCGATGCTGGAATCATGCGCGCTGGACTTTCTAGAAGGATCATGACTTTTCCTGGCAACTCTAGTCTGTTCCAGTCGCCCTCTTTTTTAGTATATAAGCCCGGCAAATAAAGCGGAGATATAATGGCAGATAGATAGATATAGAGACAGATAATTGAGATAATCGCGTCAAGCGAGCAGTAGGCACCGTAAGTAAAGTGTGTGAATCGCTGTGAATTATAGCGTGTGTTTATAAAGGTAGTTAAGTTTAAAGTGACTGTGGAAATTAAGTGTATTACAAAGTTTGTAACGAGAAAAAATAAACTAGCTTTAATTAAGAAAGGATTTGTATCGCTGAAGTTTCTCGGAAATAATTTCTACGGGAAATTAACAAACAAGCAGATGCGTAAAAATATTATACCACATACGAACAAAGAATTCTATAATGTAATTAAAAAGTAACACTTATTTTATATAGGTGATGTTGAAAATAAAAACGCTTAGGACTCATGGCGTTTATTTTTTAACTGACTGAAATACTTTTATGATGTGTGGAGAAAATAAATATGCCTCTAGGGGTAACTGACATCCGGTGTTTCTACGCATTGACCTTTTGAAAGTTCTACAAAAATACGATTTTGCTTGGGCTCAAGATCGACATCTATTAGGAACTATTTCAACCAGCTGCATCTCGGAAACGAATATGACGAGTCTTTTATTTTTACGCTTAACTGCTCTTTTACGGTTGTGGTTAAATGGTTTTAACAAAATGTTAAGTGGCCGTAATACGTTACATTAAATTATTAGAAAGAGAGAGAACGACACTTAAATTAATAAAATACAAAGATCAGTCTATAATTGACACTTGGGCGATTTTTTAAACTAGCCTAATATTTCATACATAGCTTCATTCCTTGTCAGTTTCAAAAGGTAATAATTGATATTAATTCTAAGTTGTTTTAAATAAACTATACACGTGACGTTTAGTATAGTTTTACCTCAAAATAATCACTTTCTTCTTCTTCTTGTTTTCAAATATACTTTTACGCGCGTTTTATTTCATGAAATATTATCATATGTTTTTTGTTTTGTTTTTGAGATAAAATACACGATCAACTATCATACAGACCTTAACTATCGAAAACTTTTAAACAACGCCTTTGAGATTTATGAATACTTAA
>NW_013671991.1:7377-19583 GCF_000517525.1 Limulus polyphemus | reverse complement strand
TAGCTACAACTTTTACCCGTTGTTCTAACCACGCTAAGACCCCTTATCCACTTCTTGAGCACAAATCTAAGAAGAAAGTAAACCTACAGACATCGGTCTTGTTTAACAAAATCTGCCTACAAGAAAATCTGTCACCAAAGTACACGAATATTTAAGTATATATATATATATACACACACATACATATTTGAAACATGAAATAATGATCGCATTTATCCTTCCGAATATAATGTTAACCGTAAACAGCTACAATGCATTGACCAGATCAGGTCGACTAAGATAACGGCTCTCCAGTTTAACCCGACAGACATTTTAAACTCTAATATTTGTAGCAGCAGCCCTTATAAAAACTGCTTTTTGTTATGTTTGAAATACATGAGGAAAGTACGCGTTTCGTAACTATGTTGTAGAATATCTAATTTTGGTCACACTTTTTTCGTGTAATGGCATTACTTGTTCATGTTACATTAAACCAGTCATTGATAAACATACACTTAATTATATATCATATCAAACAGTGTTCGTAAAGGTTAATACTGGGTAAGTTTTACAATACGATTTCAGTGATAAAATTATTTACATTAGTTTTATCGTGGCATATAATGCATAGGCCACCTAAAGCCCCGACCATACAGGGGCCCCGCCAGCCGTTCAAGTAAAACAATTATGGTTCGTAAAACTAGCAGGATAGAAACAAGTGTGAGTTATTATTATTACCAAATATTACTTGGGCCCAACTAAACCTTAATCCGGCCCTGGTCTAAACTAGCGAAAGGTAATATGTGTGTGAGTGTGATAATAAACCTAAATAAAACATGTTTAATAACATCATATTTTGCTAATTTAATATGGGTTACCATTATGATCGGAAATTTTAAGCATAGTTATTTGAGCGAATACAGTCATATAATAACATTTCATTCCATTAATCAAGATTTAGGTGAATGAAACTTTAAAAGAAACACCTGTGAACTAAAGAATACTTCAATGTCACCACAAATTTATTGATTCCATAAATTGATATTTTGCTAAATTCAATACAAAAACTTGGGAAAAATAAAATTATCGATACGGTCGTACACAAAAACAAATATTTTCAGTCTAATGTAACCTGCCAGCTCTTATCATAGCTATCTTTACAATCCGTACCAAAAAGTCCACAGGCTGTTATAGTCCATCAAATGGTTTACAGTCATTTATTTAAGCACAACTGTCGAGATTTGTTCCTTGCCCAACAGAACAAATAAAAGTAATTTAGTAATAAGGTAGAATAAGCAGATTAAATTTACTACAAATGATCAGATACAAAAGATTTGATGCATTTTATACATATATTTTTAAGATTTTCTTACATATCTGTTTCCAAATATACAGACAAATTATGATCACAAAATGATCAAAATTACACCAAAATAAAGTGGTCTGGTAACAGATGGATACTTGTGACGTCATGTCAACTATTTCATATCTCACACTTGCACCAATCTCTTACTTACTTACTTCTATAATGACTAGACAATGACAACCTCCACCTGACAAAAGAAAGCCTGTCGCCCTAACCTTAGAAACAAGAAAAGCTTACACAATTATATAGGAATATAAACCGTATAGGAGATGCTTATTTCGCAACAAAAAGTATTTCTGTTCTGTCGCAGCGAATACTCAGTGCTATAACGACGATTCAGATTTGTTCACGCTGAGTTTAACATTTCCTTGTAAACATTTTTGTCTTTCTTGAAGCAGAAAAATAAACCATTTTCAAGGAAAGACAAGAGGAAACTCAGTTGAAAATAGTTTATAGCTCACACGTTTAACAAACTAAAAACGTTTAGTATACAATTTTTATTTTCTGTCCTAACGTTTGCCTTTTCCCCATATAGAAAACATTTTCCAGAAAGAAAATCTGTCTCCTGTAACCACGTTATCCTTGGATTCTGATATGTTTTCTTTTACAGATGGCACTACGTCATGTCGCTGGAACCTTTGTTGTTCTTCACCAGGTGAAGGGTTACAAGGACTTGCGAAATCCGACTGTGGATCATCTCTGGTGTCTCTAAGCATGTCTAGTACATTCTGTTCAGATTTTGTGACCTTTGCTCGGGTTAAGGTGAAACTGCGATTAGAAGATTTCTCGGGTTGTTGGCTGGTAGCAGCTGATTCGTTAGACAGAATCTCGGACTGAACGGCATTGGGATCTTCCACAAAAGCTTGTGCAAGATTCCTACTAATTTGTTTCCTGATAGTCTTTTTCATGGACAAGTGACGTTCAAGATGACGTATGTCTTTATCGGTCAATGTTTTCATGCCATAATTACCACAGTTACTATTTTTATTGGCGTTGTTTTTCTTACATTCAGAGGGAATACGATTTTCATCCATGGATGATTTGTTTTTCTTCTTATTTTTATTTTTGTTGTTTCCAAGGTTACAGTCTTCTAACTTGCTATTTCCGTTTCCATCCTCAATCAACTTTTTAGGGTCCTCCCCTAGAAATTCATTGGGAAGCACATCAAAGTCCCTTTTTTTCTTTCTGCTGCCTGGAGAATAGTCATAGACGCAAACCTCTTGCAAATTGTTGGGTACTAAGTCTTTACGGGGATCGTGGAAGATGTCTCGGACATGAGGATTGTTACGGTTCATGATGTTCACCACGACTTGTCGGATCGACGCTAAAAGAAGAGACACAGATAAAGTTTAGTAGATATTAAATCTTCAAAAAGCAGAAGCAGTAGAAAAGTAAAAGCATATATCCGTGACAATAAATATAACGTTTAGGTTTTAAGTTACCAAAAACAGTTATTCTTTCAAATTGTACAGGCGCATATTTTAAAATAATGATCAGAGTTTGCCTGCACATGCTGAGTAAAGTAACAAGTCTTTATAGTAGAACAAAAACACATTAGCTTAAAATAGACCAAACACAAACATTATACCGTGTGTGTGATACATACTGGTCATGTAACAAAATATGATTTTGCCTGTTTTTAAACCTTTAAAATCGTAAAAGCTATATAAAAGATGTAGTCTTATACAATTACATTCTGAGAGATTAACTGTTTCAGATATTCACGCAAAGCTACACAAGAGCTCTCTGCAATAGCCTTCCCTAATTTTGAACTGATCAACTAGAGGGAAGAGAGATAATCAACTGCACCCATCGCCAATTCCTGGACTACCCCCCAGTAGCACAGCGGTATGTCTGCGGACTTACAACGCTAGAATCTGGGTTTCGATACCCGTGGTCGGCAGAGCACAGATAGCCTATTGTGTATATTTGTGCTTATTTACAAACAAATAAAACGAATAGAATAGTGTAATTTGATCGTCACTTTTATAACACACCCATGGCCCTAAAACGGGAGGTGGGGGATAACCGGACACAAACCATGGACCCTCAGGTCCTCAACTCGAAATTCACCCTCACTATGATAATACATTCATGGCGCAATTATTATTATTCTTTTGCGGTAATGGAACTCGAACCATGAACCTCGTATCCTAAGCTCGGTATGCTAAACACTAGGCCACGACAGGCCCTATTCGAAAAGAAGAAAATATCGTTACAGCTATAACGATTGATTTAAAAATTATGTAAAACAAAAAATAAAAGCTCGTTCCTTCAACTGTTGGAAAATTTCTTATCCATTAAGTATCATCTTTTTTTAAATATTTAACTCATAAAGCATATAATGAATTCTTTAAATATTTCAATACAGAGGTAAATAGTTTCAGAAACATTTATTCTTACTATTAATGAATTGCTTGTTAAAACAGTGGAGATAATCGTGGTCCAGCACGAGTAAGGTACTTGCTACAATTTACATTGAAATATATATTAAAGATGTGAAAGTGTTATTATATAAAAGTATATAGTAATATTCAGCATCATATGTCTGATTATTTTTCTATACAACAAATCTCTAATATGCGTGAACCTCCTTGCAAAACACACATTTTGAAAACACCCATACGTTTGCTTTCTATTCATTACGTGTAGGCGTTTTTGTAAAGTTTAGCTTGCTGGTTTGACAAGATTTCCCTTCTAGAACCTGTTCTTTATTTCTAAACTCTCTAAAGCTCTTGATTCAAGTGCGTCAACGCGCCTTCCATAGTGGGCGATGTTGAAGGCGACGCCCTACGTTGACATCAAGGAAAAGGAGTTAAAAAAAACAGTCGTTAGTACTGAAAAACCGGTTTTGTATGGAAGGTGTATGTTTATCCACAATGGTTTCTCTATTTTCTGTATGAAAAAACAAACACCGATATGCTAAGGTCAGTTTTTATCATGTTATAATTTGCAAAATTAATATAAAAATTTCGATCTTGTCTCCAAAAGCAAGTTTACGATAAACTTCAAAATATATTTGGGGTTTTAAGCTATAGCATTCTGATTGTGGTTTATACGTATTTAATGTGAATCTACTATATACTACTGAACGAAAATGTCATGTTTCTTCAGTAAGTTACTCACAGACGTTTTGTATAATAATATATTGAATTAAAGGTCCAGAGAAGAAGGTTGAACAGTAATTAATTCAACTGTTATACAATTAACTATATGATTTATTTAACAGGGCTGTTGTCCTATAACCATTGTTTGTTTTAAACCTAAATCACATATATGAGCACCGTGACAAGAAAATAGAAGTCGGATAAATTTGATCCACATAAAACATGCATGAAAGATTCACACAGTATTTTTGAACCTTGTTAAATATAAAAGTATAATAATAAAAAACAAATTATAAAGACAAGTAGGGGTCGATATATACGTAACATACCAAGCTATAGTAATGTAGAAAGCTTTAATGCTACAAAAGTATTCAAACAAGAAAGTCAAAACTACAAAAACTGACTTACTTAAGATTTAACATTTATCTATCCCTTCTTTGGCAAACCACTTTAATTATGCCAGTCAGAGCCAAAGTAGGGATAACACGTTTTATATTTTAAATAACTCAGTTTTTGTACTTTTGACTTTCTTGTTTCAAAACTTTTGTAGCATAAAAAGTTTCTGTTATTTCTATAGCTAGCTAGGTTACGTATATATCAATCCCTACTTGTGTTTATAAAATTATATTATATCTGATATATATAAATTATATCTCGCGTATATCTGATTCGATTTTATTACTCAATAGGAACTCTACCAACCTACCCTCAAATCTAATTACACGCCCAAAGTAGCACATCGTCCGTTTTATGTATATATTTATATATATATATATTAGTATCCTTTTCAAAAAGGAATCACTGGGACCCCAGACGGAAGAGTTCTCTGAAAGAATTAGGGCGAATAGGTTCATCACTTTTTTCTGTAAAAAGACACTTATTTATTTAGATAAAAATTCGTTGAAATAGTGAAATTATGATTCACTCCATAAACACGTATATAGCGATTTAGGCGACTTTATAAATACAGTAAGCTTGAGTTTTGTTAATATACAGACATTTTAAAAGTGGTTTAAAACTAGCGATTTTTACGGCCGTCATTTTGTTTCATCACGACCCTTACTATTAAGTACTACCGTACTTAATGATAATGCAGACAATGATAGAGGTTTACTTAATTAAATACTTCAGCTATTCCCTTTAAGCAATTTTCAATACAGGACTGTGTTTTTTAAATCCAACAATACATAATATCCTTCATTAAAAGTATCAGCTCCCAGAATCAACGGTAAGTTTACGGACTTACAACGCTAAAATCCGAGGTTCGATTCACCGCGATGGAAAAAGCGCAGATAGCCCATTGTGTAAGTTTGCGCTAAAGCAACAACAACGAAAAGTTTTGGTGATATGAAATGTTAACATGGTCAAGACGGTTCAACCAACATTGTTAATTCAGCGCTTCACAAGGTAGGAGGAAAATAAAAATTAATGTTTTGTACCGACGTTTATTTTAATCCCTACCAATTAAAACAGTTATACAGTTACCTAAGCTGAAGAATCAAGAAATGCAGATTAATTAATTAGTGGTACTAATAACAAAGACCGCGCGTAAGAGTCTGAAAGTTGATGTTTATTTCATTTTCACTGAAATTTTGTGAGAGACAAAAATCAGTGCTCAGTTTAAGTATATCTGTTGAGTGATATTAAGAACTGGCAGCTTTGAAATATACTTTTCGACTTCACATATTTTATATTTCACACTTTCATATTTGAAAGATAAAAGAAGTTGATCAAAGCTTAGGGTAACACAACATCATACATTTATGAGCAGTGTGAAACTATGATAATACAACGCAAACTCGTACTCATTTCTTTGAAGTCGAATTCTTTTATATATCATTGTCAGCTCTACTACATTTTAAACACCACTGAATGTACACAAATGATAGAATTTGTTTTTGGAACTTCAGAACGACAGTAACACAAATATAAAACACAGTAATCTTATAAGCATGGAATATGTATGCTTCAAATACATCTGTAGTTGAAATAGTTTGTTTTTTAGCGCAAAATCACATCTACTGTGTCTACCGGGTAACAGTCGAAAGAGAGTACCAATAAGCTTATGGTCTTTCAGTTGAGTTAATGTCGATTTTAACACAATAAAACTTTCACCCCTCCCCCATCACAAATTGCTAACTACGATATCTTTAAATCTCAATATCATTTTTTATATTCAAAATACGTAGTCCACCTTTGCTATTAAATGACCTATACAGACACCAAACGGGCCGTCACACCAAACATGCTCGCCTTTTCAGCCGTGGGGGCGCTATAATGTGACGGTCAATCCCAGTATTCATTGGTAAAAGAGTAGCCCAAGAGTTGGCGGTGGGTGGTGATGACTAGCTGCCTTCCCTCTAGTCTTACACTACTAACATAGACGGCTAGCGCAGATAGCCCTTGTGTAGCTTTGCGCGAAATTCAAAACAAACAAACAAACAGACACCAAACCCTAAACGACTGGTCTCCGGGTGACACAAAATATTTCCACAAAAATGTTTCCAGCTTCATAATCTTCTAGTTTCATTCGGATGGGAGGAACAATATAAATTTACAAGGAAGTATTTTAGCATTTTTGTTACTAGTTTTTGAATGAAAAAAAAAAGTTCAGCTGAAAAAGAGAAAAACTCGTGGTTTATTGTATAAAGAAAAACAATGCATCTCTTGTCACACTTCGTGCATCCTGGTATGAAAATAATTTTAATTATCTATTTTTCTCACTAAAACCTCAAACACTTCCAAAACGTAGTTTCTGCTGTAACACTGACATTACCTTGAAGCTTCCTGATTGTGTTACACACAGTATAATAACTATTATTCATGGTTTTCAGTCTTTCACAGTTCACCTAACGTAACCACGTAGAACCGAAACAAGTCCTCGTAAAATGCAGATCATTCAACCATAGATTTTACATCACTATTCCTTAAAATTGTAGTGTAATATGTTTACTTAGTAAATTCCTTTCTTCCTATACATTACTGTAGTACATGTAATGTATCTAGTAATATAAGTTGTTTTAACTTACATAGTGTATAAGCCTGCCTCATACTTCTTAATGCAATGTCACATGCTTTTAGCGCATTCAAATGGAAATTGTTTTGTACACACACACACAATGTTGGAAAACAAAAACATTTTAACATTATTATTATTTGATGCATACTGGCAATTAAATTCAATATCCGAGGGAATTTAAAAGCATAAAAATACATATAATTCAAAAAAATAATCTAAGCTCTTATGTAAAAACTACATCAACACATGTTCTCTCTCATATAGTTTCAGAAAATTACGATTGGCAATAGCATTTTTATAGAAATGCATGTAAAACTCATCAGGGCTATTTGGTAAATTACTTTTACAGAAATATTTTCATTCTCGCGTAGTATTTTAACTCACGGTGGTTTTCACCGATTATTTCTTAAAATATACTAGCAGATGGCCGTTAAAACAATTTTCCTAAAAATAATGATTAATAACTATAGAATATGCCGTTAACCCAATCCCTCGAATCATAGCGTATATGCAATATGATTGTCTAGTGGGCCATTGACAACCATCTGCTGTGTTATTTGAATAAGGAAAATTGCAGTGACTTTGTTTTTAAGTAAAGGAAATTGATCGCAATGGCTTGTTGGCAAAGATGTTTGGGTTTCGATACAGCACAATAAAGCGTTGAAGTTTGCTAAATAACCACAGGGATCTTTTTTTGCTGGATACCACCGTTCCTTGTCATTTTAATGAGCGCAAGAAAAGATCGCTAGCGAAATGGGTGCTTTTTGATAGTTGTCATTTCTATAAGAAGTGTGAAAGGGGAGGCATTCAATTCAATTCAAATCAGTTTATTCGACATGATACAGTAAAATCATGCATGCATATAATACTAACATGAAAAAAAAATGTATATGTATGTAACACCGACATTGAATAAATATATATATGTATAAAAACCGAACACCAACTATTTTTATACTCAAACTCGTTCCTGTGTATGCGTTTTTCCGTTCATCAACCTATTTTCGAAATATTTCTTCCAATCAGCTGACAGAAGTCCCGTTTTTTTTGTTTTTTCGTGAAACTCCCTTACTAAAAGAAACATTTTTGTTCTTAATAAGTTTTTCTCAGATTGACTGCTCAGCATTTACAACGACTGACGAATCAATGTTGGTATCGATATAAAATTTTAGGAACTACAAAAAAATGAATAATTTTCCTGAAAATGTACTCTTGAAAAGAAGCATTTTGATATATAATTTTTATAATATTAACTGTTTAGAAGATACAGAGCATGACAAACATTTGGCTATCATATATATATATATATATATATATTGCTATTAACTATATTTTAATATTCTAATATTTGTATTGGTTTGGTCCAGAAGTTTATGAAAGTTAGGCCTCTGGAATCTCAAAATATCCTAAAATAAGTAGGAAACTAGTCCAATATAAAAATGCCAAACACCGAGAGAGTTAAATTAATTAATTATTTTAATGTCTGTTTGGGAGTTTGAGGGTGAGAGTTAGTAAACATGTTCGTCAGTGATCGAGTTATTAAGCTAGTCAGCGAGCATATTTGTTTAGGACCAAGTAGACAGGAATTCTTGCAAATTAGTAACTTGAACTTTATTTGTAAGATAAGCATACATTAGCTTCGGAATTTCTGTCGAAACGTTGTTTTTTAAGTTAGGCCTACCAGTGAACATAACCTGTAGCCTCTATAAAACGTTATTGAAGAAATAAATTCATTCGTTTTCGTTACGCGGACTAGACTTCGCATGATTTTTACTCAATAATACAAAAGAACCTAACCAACGATAGAACGCATTACAACAATATATATACATACATACATAAACATATTTTCAAAGTTTTATATTTGTTAGTTGTATAAATCAAATGATTAATTCCTCCCATATACATACTCACAGCTGTCGATATTTTTGTTCTTACTGGTTACTTGACTTATATTTTGTTTCGATGCTTTTATCTACCTTAAGAGTAGTTTAAAAAACAACATTTAAAACAAAATCTAAACATCATAACGAATTTTGCTATCCAAGCCTGCTACTCTGTCCCATTTTCTTTATAAACATTGATTTATATATAACACCTGAAAATAACACCAAAACAGAAAAGTATGAATAATAACTTGATAATTCAATATTCTTAAATCATGACATTAAATTAAACTTGTATACTTTCTGACGGATGTCTGATAGGAGCTGTTTGCCAACGCCGGAATCGTAGCTACTTCTGACTTGATAATGTCCCTCGGTGGGTCAGCGCTAAGTTTACGGACTAGCATAGCTAAAATCGAGGCCTCGATTCCCTGTGGTGGACTGAGCGCATATATCCCATTGTGTAGCCTTTCACAAAAAAAAAAAAAAACACAAACAAACGAAACTGTCTAAATATAGAAGTTTGTATATGGATCAGGATTACTTTCACGTAACAACGTAAAGCCGAAACGTTTCAATTGCGACAAAACTGTGTATTCATTCAAGGGGTTTCTTTGTTTTTAAACTATTTAATATTCTATTATGAGCAATTATAATTCATGAAAACCTTAACGAAATAACAACAAAGTCTCCATCAATTAAACAATTCCCGAAAACTAGTTCTTAAAACAATCCTAAATAATATATAAAACATAGGAAACGATTACCAGCTAAGACGAAACAACTTTCAACTAGTCTCTGTACAGTTTAATGTTTCAAACTCCTTTTGAAGACATAGTTTCTGTCACGTAAACGGATTACAATGTTTAATTATCTGACTTTCCGAGTAAATTTGTATAATTAAAGTTCAACCCAGTCTTCACAAATTATGCCTGACATGATAAAACGAATCATATACGATTTTTTTTTCTTAATCGCACCAGTGCATATAAAACCAATCTACATGTTCAATTCAACTTGCTACTTCGTGCTAAGAATATATTATGAAGTATGGAAAACCGTATACTTCTACATAGACGACTATTCCCAGGTGTATAAAAACGCCAATCCATCAAAACTCGTGGAGGGTAAAGTAATTATTCTGGTGAACGGTGTCGATGTATCAGCAGATAGATTCCCGAGTTGGGGATGAACTCATGGACACGTAATAAATGGCTAACTTAGGCCACACCTGGCTTCTCGAAAGGGCGGTAAACTGTTTAGTCATTGTCTATAGATTGTTTAGGTATACATTTGATGGATTCTTCAAGTAATATACAAACGTACTTGGTTTAAATTATCATATGTTTATGCAGGTACAATAGAAATCTCGTATATGTTACTGGACCTTCACTATTGTTTTTTGATCTAGACATTCTTATTCTTCCTTACCTTTCAGTTTTTCCCAGTCTCAAAATCCTTGTTGTGTTACAGTTAGTTTAAGTTCTTATTAAATAACTCACTAACACTCCTTTATCTGTGCGGAGGCTAAAACGACAAGCCCTAAACGTGCGAGCATTTTTATATTTTTCAAGGAGGGATGCAAGCAGAATATCTAGAGATCTTGCTCCTGTAAAATATTTAAAAGATCTAGGAGTGATTTCCTGCTATTTCCCACATTCTGACAGGACAGTTTTTAGATAGATTACAATTAACGTTTTAAGTTTTAAAGTTGATGCTGATACCGAGTAACCCGGTTCAGTAGAAGCTGTTAAATTTTTTTATAATTATGTTATGAAATCATTCATCATATTGAAAATTGTGCAATGAAACATGTAGTTGTTCTATATTTATTTATTTATATTTGACTGTCAGAGAATACACTATTTTAACTAT
Organism: Limulus polyphemus; assembly: GCF_000517525.1. Classification (NCBI taxonomy): domain Eukaryota; kingdom Metazoa; phylum Arthropoda; class Merostomata; order Xiphosura; family Limulidae; genus Limulus; species Limulus polyphemus. The sequence goes on along the minus strand of NW_013671991.1, from coordinate 8,351 downwards.
CACGCACCCGCCGTAAATCAAATATTATATTAACATAAAACTCGAATATTCTAGACTGAAATGCACAAGAGTGTTGAATTATCACCTTTTCTGACACGTACTGTTTTGTGTTTCCTCTCCTCTCCCCTCCCCCAAAACATCGCCATTTAAAGCCAGTTTCTACACCTATGCTCTGATTGACTTTAATATTAGTAACAATTAATAGTTTGACTGAATACATTAGTTGAAAGTTCCAAATGATGGGCTGGGTGTAGCTTAATGGTTAGTGACTCCGGATTGTGAATCCGAGAATTCAGGGTTCGTGACCCGTTGCCGAAAAACTGCACTCCCTATTATGGGATGTGTGTGTGTGTGAATAAGACTGACGGTGAATCCCCACCATTCAGTGAGACAAAGAGTAGCCCAACAGATGGCGTTTGGTTCTGCTGGTTAGCTGCATTCCCTCTAGTTCGTCATTTCACAATTAGGGACTTCTATGCACAGATGGCCCTTATGCGTACTTATGCGAAATTTTGAAACGACCTAATTCTAATGCAAGCTATTGTACTTTTGTTCGCCCTTTTTTGAAGTACCTCTCCTCTGACTTTATCACTTGACGTACGATACGATCCGTTCGTCCTATTCAATGCACTCCCAGAGTGGCAACATCATTTACGTTTGGCTTCGGCTTCATATATTTTGCTTATCCATTTAGACTCGATCGGCTTCTCTGATTGTGCCCAGCTAATTCGCATGGATTACAACACTGAAGTATTCTCCAGCAAAATCCCAAGCTCTGTATCTTCGTTTTCTTGTCGTTTTCTTGTTGAATATTTTCTTTTCTTGCGTTAATAAAATATTTGTCGGGCGAGCTACAGGCAGGAAATAGGGACTTTTGTTTGAATATTACACTAGTTTTTATTTCTTAACCTTGTTTAAATACCGATTTATTTATATTTTTAATTATCAGTGTCATTTGTCAGCAAGTAACACCT
>NW_013671991.1:1047-7156 GCF_000517525.1 Limulus polyphemus | reverse complement strand
GCGCGAAATTCAAAAACAAACTTACCACCTAATTAACTACTTGTTTTTATAATGTTCACTACCAGTGGAGTCTGCCGGTGAGTCAGCGGTAAGTTTACGAACATATAACTCTAAAATCCGGGGTTCGGTTCTCTGCAATGGACAGTTCTGCGCTAGTAAAATAACAGCCTACTCATCTATGTAAAAATATAAAGGACCCAGCAGTAATTAGTAGGACGGATTGCAATATTGATGGCGTTTTTTTTAATGACTCAAATGCTATTATAAATCCTATAATCAACAAAGACATAGACCCACAAGCAATTTGATGAATAAATCCGTTTAAAAATTGTATTTAAAAAACGACGGAGAGTGGACCTCATCAGTCATCCACCATTTCATCTTTTTATTTTGTTCTTGTTTGTTTGTTTTTTACGGCAAAGTTACACGAGGGCTATCTGTGCTGGCCGACCCTAATTTAGTAGTGTAAGACAAGAGTGAAGGCAGCTAGTCATCATCATCTACCGCCAACTCTTGGACTACTCTTTTACCAAAGAATACTGGGATTGACCGTCACTTATAACGCCCCCACAGCTGAAAGGGCGAGCATGTTTGGTGTGACGGGGATTCGAACCCGCGACCCTCAGATTGCGAGTCGAGCGCCCTAACCACCCAGATGCTTGATGTTAGTAATTTCCCCAAAAGAGGGCCCAAAACTGCATGGAGGAGTTACCTGTTTTAACCACTCGCATCACTGTGTTGTCTGTCAGTCAGTCAGTAGACACTAAAATGACGTCACATAAGGGAATTTATCGTTGCAGTTTGTACTGTCGTGACGTTAGTAAAACGTGCGCGCAATGAATCGCGAGAAGAATTATGCACTCTGTAGGTTACAACACATGACATATGAACTTCAAAAGCAAGAAATAAAAACATTTGTTACTCTAAATTTTGGTTTTAGTTACTCTGGAAAGAGAACACTTTAGGGGACCCTGCGGAAGTACATCTACTTTAATTTTAACCATACACAAATGGGGTACTGAGTGAAAACTTTAATAATATATTTCACTGTTATCAGGTTAGTTTCAAAGTGAAAAATTATGCGAACAGTATTTCTCCATGATGCACCTACTAGAGTACAATGTGATATTATTACAGCTCGTAAACTGATTTAACAACATAAGTAATTAAAACAAACAGCATTTGAAATGCCACTTCTAACCATCAAACCCTTCTCTTTCCCTCACTCTCTTTAAAACCGTCCCCTGGTGAAACAGCGGTACGTTTACGGACTTACAACACTTAAATCCGGGGTTCGATTCCTGCGGTAGACATATTATATGAAAGCATTATATTTAAAAAATAACCATTGTCTTTTAAATTAATTAATAACAATAATCTTTGTTGGATTCCATTACATGTAGAAAAAGGTTGTCTTTATACGGGGGGTTAAGAATACTGTTTCCGGCTTTCAGTCTGGTTTTTACAGAACAAAATTAACGCTCCATGTTGTTGTATTACTTTATTTCCTTAGGGCTTAGAAGCAAACACAACAGCCTCGCCTAAGGCTGCTCTTGAGCTTAGCGAATTATGGTTTACTTCCTTGGTGTCAGCGTCCGGTGTGTGTGTGTGTAACCCGTGGGAAGAACTGTACGGACGATTAAATCTGACTAATCATCGATGTATTCGCCCTCTGTTTTCACCAAGTTATTTATCACTGACTGCTATCAAATTAACCAGGATTTTTTTTATTACATATTTTTAGTTTCAGAAGTAGTAGAGTTTGAATTTCGACTCTAAAAAAAGTCCGAAAACACGAGCTAGATAGATGAATGATATCAGTTAACTTCCACACGTAGCACATTAATTCTCAATACACATACACACACGCAAGAACACGAGCTAGATAGATGAATGATATCAGTTAACTTCCACACGTAGCACATTAATTCTCAATACACACACACACACGCAAGAGAAATACATAAGTATAAATCTTCTAACCGATTATGAGAATGTTAAACCTCCTGGAAAAGGAACGCGTACATTGGAGTTTTAGTTGGCCAATCTTACCAAATCATAGGAGCCAAAAAAGTGGAATCGAAACCAGTCGTATTCAAAGAGTAGCTTGAAATTAATCCAATGTATCTTTTTATAATTTATATCCACTTTCAAAATCCACTGAGAAAAAATACCTAATTTATATCTACATATAGCAGAGAAGGTCATTTGTGTATGTACGACTTTGTAAGCTAGTTTAGAATAAAGTAATACATTAAAAACGTTACTAACTCATTTGAGTAAATTAAATAATGACAACGAAAATGCGGTTTCTCATAGGAAAGTTTAGCTTACACATATGAAAAACTAGATAAAAAGAGAACAATAATTTCAACAGTGGTTAGTGGGAAAGTAACATCTTCTAATGCCTGAAAGTAATTTTCATCCACATCAAGTACGAAAGGTGGTTATTTTCGAACAAAAAAATTACTAATTAACCCTAAAAATAAATACTATGCCAGACTCACAAGATTATCTCGTACGGTTTTATATAAAACTTCGTCACACACAATTGTTTGTATTCAAGTGCATAATCAATTCTTAAAATACCATATATATCCCTCTACAAAATTGTGTATCCGATATGTACCTCGCAACTTTTATGTAGAAAACTTATCAAACATTTGACGTATTATTTTAATAACACCTCGGGCATCTCTATATATAACATTGCGATTTAAAAATATTTCACAGTCAGTCAAATGTATGAAGTATTCCAATAAATTTTGTTACACATATATGCAGCTACTTGTAACACAAATTATACTTTGGTAGCATCTTGGTAACAGTTTGTCACGCCTTATTATTATCCTTTGACAATACGTGTACCCCTAAACAACATTATATAACATATAGCGTGTTACGTATCTTTAGGTGACTCTATAAATACCTTATGTATTCCAATACAATAGTTTGTATATAAATGTTGCCCTACGACTATAAGGCAACAAAATGTAAATATGTATAGCTTATCTAACAACACCATTAGCAATCGACGAACTTCCACGTTTCTATAGTGCAACCTATCCAGCTTACAGACTACCAGAAATAAATACAATAATAAAATCTCTTGCAATTTCTCCCTTATTTAAATTCTTGCTTTTTTTCCTACGCGTATTATTTCCAGAAAAACCTGAGTAAAAATGAACTGCTACGCACACTGGATCGCTATGCCATACATGATGAAAATGAGCCTAAGTACCTATTACCAATAAATATATAAGTATAGCAATCAGCCACCTACTGCTAGGCTTACCTAATATATCATTTATGTAGTGTATACAAAAGGGTTATATATATGGCAATATATACAAGACATGCTACAAAATGAACAAGCACTGGAGCATATGAGACTGTTTGCGATATGCTAGACTTTAGCATACCAAATAAAGCAACAGTACAAATGATGAACGTCGAACATTAAAGGATACTGCCCTGATAGGGGTATTAAAATCATAACAGTGACTTTAAGTAACATCACCACGCTCTTCTGTGTGATGTTCACCACTTAAACACCAGTACAGGAGGGAGGAAGAGGCGGAACATCATACCTGACCCTCCCAGATCCCGAAAAGGATCTAGATCCCAATAAACCCGAATCGAAGTACTACCACGGCGATACCCCCAAGTAACAGTGTTTGTCCATATTCCTTAAATTAAAACAAGTGTTCTTGTTCGAAGATGAAACACACTTTCACTTTGATCACACTTTATATTATTATGATACAACATTCGATGAATAGTATCACTACCTGTACATTCATTTTGAGGAAAGCCCACAAAAATATAACGAAGGTGAAACTGTTCTGAAGCTTCAAAGCTCAAACGCTTTAGAAGAGTGGGCGGATAAATTTTAATCCTTTACTCTTTTGTTATGTTCACAGAGAAATCTATGAATTACTAAAATAACATTTTAAGTTAACAATCTACTATATATATATATATACATATATCATACCCTGTCGTTAATCTTCAGAATAGAGTACCCTATTGGTCGAAGAAACATTTGTTGACTTTACAGGGATTGGGTTTTTGCAGCTAAAGTAAAACGACATTCACAGCATCCTTTCTCTCAGACTTTCGGTGTTAATTCAACAGCCACCACAAGTAACTTGCACGTGCAAGGCCACGTCACGAAGTGCGGAGCTCTGGCCAATAAACTAGTTTGGATTTCTGTTCCAAATCTTATCATTACAGCACGCTTATGTCCACCCTGGCCCACCTGTTTGTGGAAGTACCAGTCGATACAAAGCAAACCTGTTCAGCATGGTCTGCGCATGCTTGTTTTAACACATCTGCTTGTGTTTATGGTAAGAAAATAAGTAGCCGTTTTCTTTTGTTCAAGTTAAACATAAAACTAGTTTTAAAGAACACCTGAACACGATCCTTTTCTTTATATAAATAGCAATATTTTAATAAATTAATATGTGTATGAAAATTATATATATATACATTTGCGTTTGGACCTTTTGTGGTGAGAATTTTAATAAAAATAACCATTCAATCAACTTTTTACGAGTTGGGGACAAAAATGGCAAGGTTGAATTATAACTCACACTCAAATGTATCGAGTTCCTACGTCTGTAGTAATTGTCCACTCCTACAAGATTTATAACTCACTGTTTATCGTTTGCAGTATCGTCTATATACTGTGTGTTGATATTACAATGCGAGTTTAATACATTTTTTTTCTCGATAGACCTGAATATGGATGCTTAAAATGGGTTGAACACTTATAAATAAATAATAAAATTGAGTTGAGGTGCCATTTTATGGTTGAATATAAAAACATAAATACTCATATTAAAGTCGTAAATGTGAAAACGATTATATTCGTAATATTTAAGCATTGAAAAAAATAACCTCGTATGTTCTTATGGAAACTTAATTTTCAGTCGAACTTTATCACTAATATCCTTTCAGTAACTGTTAACGAACAAGTAGCGGTAAAACGTCGCCACCAACCTAATTTTAATCGCCTGTATAATAAATTATATAGTCTCTCACTCTTTTATCTATGTTCTAATAATAATATTATATATTTTTTGTCTGTTTGAAGTTACACAATGGGCTATCTGGGTTCTGCCCACCACGGGTATCGAAACCCGGTTTCTAGCGTTGTAACTCCGCAGACATACCGCTGTGCTACTGGGGGTAGTATTAAAAAGAATGACCATTTCATGCAAGAACGGGTTGATGGATGTCTATGTGCCACCTGCTAACAAACCAGTAAACGTAACACATGTTATAACATTATATAACATTATACACGAGGGCTATCTGCGCTAGCCGTCCCTAATTTAGCAGTGTAAGACTAGAGGGAAGGCAGCTAGTCATCATCACCCACCGCCAACTCTTGGACTACTCTTTTACCACGGCTTAAAGGGCGAACATGTTTGGTGTGACGGGGATTCAAACCCGCGACCCGCAGATTGCGAGTTGAGCGCTCTAACCACCTGACCATGCCGGGCCGAGATGCATGTTTCCTTCCTTAATTTATTAACGCTTTTCGACCAAGAAATAAATAGGTGATTTGCAACATGACAAAATAAACGCCGTAAAGGTATTAATACTGAACAAAATAGTGTATTGCAAAATTGTATTGAGAAAGAATAAACTAGTTTTACTTAAGAAAGGACTAAAGTTTCTTCGTAGAGAATTTTTACGGAAAATTAACAAACGAACACAGAGGCGTAACAAATTTGTGTCAGAGAGTGGGACGGAAAAGAAAAAAACGGAAACGAGAAGTGGCAAATCAAACTACAGCTTAGCAGATTTGATGGCAGCAACACAAGAAGAACAAAAGAAACAAGAAGAAAGAGAAAAACAACAAGAAGAGAGACAACAGCAGTTGCAAGAAGACCTGCAACAGTTGCAGCTCGAACAGCAAAATAAACAAGAGAGATTACAGCAGTTGTTGGGGAAAAAAGAAAAGAAACAAGTAGAAAGAGAAAATAAACAAGAAGATAGATTACAGCAATGGCAAGATAACTTGCAACAGTGGCAGCTCGAACAGCAAAATAAACAAGAGAGATAACAGCAGTGGTTGGAGGAGAAAGAAAATAAACAA
>NW_013671991.1:0-1037 GCF_000517525.1 Limulus polyphemus | reverse complement strand
CAGTCCTGTTAGAAGTCACATCCCAGATATGAATGTCAGTAATAGGAGTGATCTAGTACGAAGGAAGCCACAGGAATTCGATGGGAAGGCACCGTGGGAAGCATGTAGAGCACATTTTGAGCACCTGGCAGAAATGAATGGATGGACAGAGGAGCAGAAAGCAGTATATCTGGCAACGAGCCTGAAGGGACAACCACTGGAAATACTTGGACAGTTGTCAGCAGACGACAGACACAGCTATAGAGCACTGGTAGCGGCTCTAGAACTCAGGTATGGAACCCCAAATCAGTCTGAATTCTACAGGGCTAGGTTTAGGACGAGAGTCCATGCTAAAGGGGAGAGCCTGCAAAAGCTGGCACAGGACTTGGAAAGTATGACACACACAAGGCCTACCCAACTGCGCCACCCGATCTCCTCAAGTTGTTGCTGAGGGATCAGTTCGTAGATGCCTTGGACAGTCCACAACTAAATATACAAGTAAAATAAGCACACCCCTCTACTATGCAGGATGCAATGACCAGAGCTCTTGAATTTGAATCCTACATTAAGTCCATCACAGAGGTACCAGAGGTACAGGTTGGTACAGTCATCAGGATTTAAGGCCAGAAAAGGTCAGCTTTCAGAGAGGTTTGAGGGACTTTGCGGCACTGTAACAAACCTGGGCACAAGAAAGCTCAATGCTGGAAACTTCAACACAGGGAAGATGCAATGGCAGGAAAGGCAGCTACCCAGGAAGCTTGTTGGAACTGTGGAGAGCAAGGACATATGAGGAGCCAGAGTAAGAAGAATACTACCAATAAGTCAGCTTCGGGAAAGCAGTAGTGGTTGGTGCTGAAGGACGCCCACCAACCCCTATTGTGAAAGTCCCAACAGCTAAGTGTAAAATAGCAAGTGCACATAGTGTCTACATGACAGGAAAGCTGGATGGCCAAAGGTGCAACTTTGTCATAAATTCTGCATCTCAGCAAACCCTTGTGAGTATCAAGTTGCCGGATCACAAAGGAGTACCAGAAGCTGTACAGAAGCTCTGTGGTGTG
>NW_013671990.1:54205-55993 GCF_000517525.1 Limulus polyphemus | reverse complement strand
CAAATATTGATGATATCTCAAAACCTAAACGCCAGTTTCACAAATCTCACTAACCTTTTTTGCTGCTTAGTTTGTGAGATTCGGATGTGTGCGCACTGGTTGTGATATAATTATCTTATTGCTAACGTCGCCTTCTTTGATAACTTTTTGGTAAATAAACATGTTTGTTGGCTTTATTTTTTGTGTATTCACTGTATTGTATTGAACAAAATGGTTATGCGGCCGGCGCTCGTTATTCTCTCAGTTATCTGGCCCACTGTGAAAAACGTTTGGTGACCCCTGTTCTAGAATATCATGACGTGTTACTAGCGTCACGTGACTTCAGCTGTCGTAACACTGTCCCTTCCTTAGTATTGTTCGTCCCGAACAATAGCCACTTAAATGTAACCAATAGATAGTTAACAATAACTTAATTAAATTTACAGAATTTACAAACACAAAATTAAAATTCAACAGTTTCTTAATTTTACGGGACGTATCTTCTTTTATACTGGTCTCAGTCTCGTTGGCTTCTGCTTCACGTGTGGTTCATCTGCTCCTTCGGGAACTGTCCTATTATCGGTAACAATCACATCAGTGGTAGTAACTTCATCAAGGGCTTCACTGTTTCCCTTCTCTAAACCGGGTAGAGTTTCTTCTTCGATAGTGGCTTTCTCAGGTGACATGAAGAAGACAACTTAGGAGACTTCCCTTTGGTCTTGCAGGGATTATACAACCACAACGTGTCTCCTGGTAGAAAGTTGACTTCAATAGATCTCTTATCATAACACAACTTCATCAAATCAGCAGAAATTGTCAAATTTGAATGCACTTGATGGTGAATATTATCCATCCTTTCTGATAACACTTCACCGAATTCTGACACATTTTCAGGCAACTCTTCATAAGGTGGGCATTCTGTTAACAGATCCACTGGCAATCGAAGATCCCGACCAAACACCAGCTTCGCTGGAGTGTATCCAATGGAGGGAGTATGACATCCCAGTCATCTAGGCGGCTATTACAAAATTTTGCCCATTTCTGTCCAATTGTACTTTTCTACCATCCCATCAGGCTGTGGGTGAAGTGGCTGATTAAAAGTTACGGCCTTGATCTGAATGAAGTTCGTGTGGCATATCAAATCTGAAAAAGAACTCACTAATAGCCGAAGCTACAGTTGTAGCTTCCTGATTTGGTATTGCATATGCCTCAGGCCACTTGGTGAAATAATCCATCACCAAACAAATGTACTTGTTTCGAGCACGAGTTTGAGGCAAAGGACCAGCAATGTCAATGGCTATTCTTTCCATTGGTGCACCAACTTGATATAATTTCATTGGAGCACATCCCTTATGCTTGCGTCCCTTTTTATCACAACATGTACTGCATGTCCTGCACCATTCTTCCACATTTGGCCTCATACCTATCCAGTAAAATCTCTGTTGTAGGTGACTCAATGTCTTCTTAACTCTGAGATGTCCTCCTGTTAAAGTATTTTGGAATTGACGCAGCACAACTTCCCGTAACTTTCTCGGTATAACCGTTTGCCAAGTCGTCACTTTCCCATCTGCAGTTTCCCATCTCTGGAGAAGAATACCATCTTCAAGCTTCAACTGGTCCCATTGTGCCCAACAGATCTTTGTCACAGGGCTTAGACTAGACACCTTCTCCCAAGCAGGGCGCAAAATACTTGCTTTTAGAAAATCAATTATTGGCTTCAAATCTTGGTCTTTCTCCTGTTCTGCTTTGATATCTACATTTGGTTCCACTTCACCATCATCAACTCTTCAGCTTGATGGCACCTGGTTA
>NW_013671990.1:52299-53481 GCF_000517525.1 Limulus polyphemus | reverse complement strand
GTCATAACTAAATGCAGTCTTAGGTTTATCTGCTTCAGCCATTTTTACTTGCTGGAAACCCGACTTTAGTCCAGAGTGGAAAACCATATGGCTCCACTTAGGGCATCAAGAGTATCATCAATTCTGGGTAGTGGGTATGAGTCCTTTATGGTTATACTGTTAAGAGCCCTGAAATCCATACAGCAACGTTGGGTCCCATCCTTCTTCTGGACTAATACGACGGGAGCTGACCAGGGACTATCTTACTTCTCGACTATCCCTTCCTTAATTAGACCGTCCATGACCTTCTCTATCTCTTGTTGCTTTGCTAGAGCTATTCTCCTCAGAGGGATCTTTAATGGACGGTGATTGCCTGTGTTTATTTTGTGCTCCACAAGGTCTGTGCAGCCGAGGTCATGATCTCCTTTTGAAAAGATGTCTGCATATATCGCCAACCATTCCCTAACTTGAAGAGCCTGTGATGATAACAAATAGATTATGCTCTTCTTATAGAGGTCAGTAAAATGTTCTGGGAGAGGATGTCCTTTGTTTATGGTTGTATAACTGGCTCTACCTCCTAGCACACACCCAACAATGACCCTTCCTTAAGTGTCTGCTCACATTAGCCACTGTTATGGGTTTTCTTGCCACTGCTGTTGTCCCGCTTCTTGTTTCTTTTCTTTTTACTCTAACAACTGCTGTAATCTCTCTTGTTTATTTTGCTATTCGAGTTGCCACTGTTGCAGGTTTTCTTGCCACTGCCGTTATCTCTCTTCTCGTTTCTTTTCTTTCCCTCCAATAACTGCTGTAATCTCTCTTCTCGTTTCTTTTCTTTTCCCTCCAACAACTGCTGTAATCTCTCTTCTTGTTTCTTTCCCCGTTCTTCTTGTTTCTTTTACTGTTCTTGTATTGCTGCCATCCAATCTGCTAAGCTGTAGTTTGATTTGCCACTCCTCGTTTCCATCTTCTTTTCCGTGCCACTGTCTGACACCAATTTTACGTACCTGCTTGTTTGTTAATTTCCGATAGAAATTATTTCAGAGGAACTTCAGTGATACAAGTCCTTTCTTAATTAAACCAGTTTATTCTTCTTCGATACAACTTTTTGTGACACACAGGATTTCCACAGTCACTTTAAATTTAACAACCGTTATAACACACGCTATAAAACACAGTTATTCACACACTTTACTTACGGTGCCT
>NW_013671990.1:49012-51604 GCF_000517525.1 Limulus polyphemus | reverse complement strand
TCAAACCGTTAGTTGTTTTATTGAAACTAAACATAAAACCTGCAGCTGACAGTAAACTCAACACAGTATGGAAGTATATAATACAGTTGTTTGTGTTACATGTGAAAGAAAAGTTACTCAAACTATTAGTTGTTTTACTGGAACTAAACATGAAACCTGCAGCTGACAGTAAACTCAATACAATTTGGAAGTATATAATACAGCTGTTTGTGTTACATATGGAAGGAAAGTTACTCAAACTATTAGTTGTTTTACTGGAACTAAACATGAAACCTGCAGCTGACAGTAAACTCAATACAATTTGGAAGTATATAATACAGGTTGTTTGTGTTACATATGGAAGGAAAGTTACTCAAACCGTTAGTTGTTTTATTGAAACTAAACATAAAACCTGCAGCTTACAGTAAACTCAACACATTATAGAAGTATATAATACAGTTGTTTGTGTTACATGTGGAAGGAAAGTTACTCAAACCGTTAGTTATTTTATTGAAAGTAAACATAAAACCTGCAAAACCTTCGTTCAAATTCTCTTTCAACAGCTACATATTTAATTAATAATAATTTGTTACCCAAATCTTCCTCTTTTGAATATATTTGTAATGCTCTGTATACATACGCTTCAAATGCAGAGATTTTTTGTTTTTTTATATTCCTGGTGTGTTGGCATGACAACAGTAAGCTGCAAGAATTTTCTAGTTATTTAAAGTGAGTAGCCATCAATTCAATTTACATATGAAACAGAATGTAACAATATAAAATATTATGCACTTTAAGGAGCTCCCCCCCCCCCAAAAAAAGACATAGCAGTATGTCTGCAGACTTACAAAGCTATAAACCCGGTTTCGATACCCACTGTGTAGCTTTGTGCTTAATTACAAGAAAGACAATAAATAGAATTTTAGAGCAGGAAGGAACAGTATAGAAACACTAAAGCAGAAAGACCCAATAAATAGAAGTTTAAAGCAGGAAAAAACAATAGAGAAATACTAAAGCAGAAAGACCCAATAAATAGAAGTTTAAAGCAGGAAAAAACAATAGAGAAATACTAAAGCAGAAAGACCCAATAAATAGAAGTTTAAAGCAGGAAAGAACAGTAAAGAAATACTAAAGCAGAAAGACCCAATAAATAGAAGTTTAAAGCAGAAAAGAACAATAGAGAAATACTAAAGCAGAAAGTCCCAATAAATAGAAGTTTAAAGCAGGAAAGAACAGTAAAGAAATACTAAAGCAGAAAGACCCAATAAATAGAAGTTTAAAGCAGAAAAGAACAGTAGAGAAATACTAAAGCAGATTTCTCTACTGTTCTTTCCTGCTTTAAACTTCTAAGTATTGGGTCTTTCTGTTTACTAAAGCAGAAGACCCAGTATAAGTAAATACTTTAAGACAGAAAGTGAACAAATTAACTAAAACAACTTTTAAATTATAGTCTACTTTTACTTTAACGGGCCGGGCAAGTTTTAGTGTTCAGCGTGGCAGACTAAATCCAAGGTCTCATGGTTTGGATCCTTCTGTCACAGCATTATGTTTCACATGTCGGGACTGAAGGTGCATTATAAGAGTGACTGTCTAATTCCTCTATTTGATTAGAGTTGGTGCTGCCTTCCCCTAGCCTATCAATTTAAACTTAGAGACAGCTAGCACAAATAGCTCTTATGTAGCTTTGCACAACTTTCCAAAACAAATGCTTTCTTTACCGTTAGTTTCATTATATATATTCATATTTCTGTTATACGTTTGTTATTATTATGAATATTTTGCATTGTAAGATTATTATTTTATTTTAGGACTAACGGTATCCTAATACTCGAACCTTGTAAGAAATTATTATTGGGATTACGGCCGACAATACCATTAACAGCGAGAGTACCCAGCTAGTGAATAAGTCCATTCTAACTATTATATATAAAAAAAAACAACTCATGTTAGACTTACAAGGAAAAGAAAATCTACTCCAGGACTCTTCTTTATATTATTATTATACTTTTGCCGGCTTACAACAAAAATGACTTGGTATATTGGACCCAAACCTTTTGTAGAATACTAAATAAGGTACTGCAAAGGTCTTATTTAAAAGTCGATTTGTTTCTTATATATTTTACACTAGCTGTTGTACTCGTCCTCTGGTCAAAAATTATATAAATTCAGAATTACTGAAAGGTTATATTTGGACATGAAAAGTTGCTTCCCTTATATGTAATTGTAAAAAATTTTCATGAAAATTGCAAAACAAAATGTGAAATCCCAAGTTTGCATGTATCTCCCCATGGACCCAACAAACGTTTGGTGAAGATTCATCACCAGGGGGCGAAGTAGTGGTAAAAAAAACCCATAAAAAAACACAAAACTGAACATTTGTATGTATCTCCCCATTGACCCAATGAACCCCATCTACACCATGTGAAGTAGTTACATGGACAGACAACAGACAGTACTATTATATTTACATAGAAGTAGTTACATGGACAGACATCAGACAGTACTATTATATTTATATAGATAGATACAACAGACAGTACTATTATATTTACATAGAAGTAGTTACATGGACAGACATCAGACAGTACTATTATATTTATATAGATAGATACA
>NW_013671990.1:44598-49002 GCF_000517525.1 Limulus polyphemus | reverse complement strand
GAGCCCCATCTACACCATGTGAAGTAGTTACATGGACAGACAACAGACAGTACTATTATATTTATATATATATAGATATATACAACAGACAGTACTATTATATTTACATAGAAGTAGTTACATGGACAGACATCAGACAGTACTATTATATTTATATAGATAGATACAACAGACAGTAGTATTACATTTATATAGAAGTAGTTGCATGGACAGACATCAGACAGTACTATTATACTTATATAGATAGATACAACAGACAGTAGTATTACATTTATATAGAAGTAGTTGCATGGACAGACATCAGAGAGTACTATTATACTTATATAGATATATACAACAGACAGTAGTAGTATATTTATATAGAAGTTTTTACATGGACAGACATCAGACAGTACTATTATATTTATATAGATAGATACAACAGACAGTAGTATTACATTTATATAGATAGATACAACAGACAATAGTATTACATTTATATAGAAGTAGTTACACAGACAGACATCAGACAGTACTATTATATTTATATAGATATATACAACAGACAGTACTATTATATTTATATAGAAGTAGTTATATGGACAGACATCAGACAGTACTATTATATTTATATAGATATATACAACAGACAGTACTATTATATTTATATAGAAGTAGTTATATGGACAGACATCAGATAGTACTGTTATATTTATACAGAAAAGCTAAAAAACAACATAATTCTAGTGTAAACAATGTTATCATTACCCCTTGAAATTAGCTTTCTTACAAATATCTATTATTCCTTTAAAAAACTTAAATACAGGGTGAAACAGGAATTATCAACAAATAATAGATGAACGTTAAATGACTGTAGCATGCAGATACCTAATGCTTTGTACACTATACAATCAGTGTCTTTAGGGAGCCAACCCCTATATTATGTATGAAGTGGAGGAGTAAAAAACAAATCAAAACACAGAATATAAAATTTTATTACACAAATTCGTAGAATAATTACTTTAAAAGACATGAAGTTTTATTTAAAGTAATGTTTTAGATGTATATGTTTTATTTAAAAAGGTTGCTGTTCTGCTGGTAAAATGTTTTTTCATGCTCAGTGGGGGCTGTGTCTTAGTCTAGGCATATATTTGCCCGTTGCTATTTAGTTCCATAGAAACTATGAATGCTCAAACAACTTTCTATGACAATCTTCAGTTGCAGCTTAATATTTTACATGTCAAAATAATGCAATCAAATAGTCAATAGCTACTGTAATCATGAACCGTATCAAATCCATATTTTGACTCCACGAAATGTACAGTTGAGACAATGCAAACATTTCATGTAAAGTGTACCCTAGAAGTATATCGGAGTGGCCCAATGACTAACAGAAGAGAAATGAGACTTAAAAACTGAGGTACATACACCAGCCTTACCATCACACATCTGGGAAAATGAATGGGGTATCATGTAGAAAGAATCTATCGCATTCTTGTAGCCAAAAATTACCACTTACTTTGTTACTGTAGTGATAAAGCAAGCTAATTTTGTTTATGTAATGAAGATAACTCGGGTTTATTCTGTTTCTGTAATGAAGATAAATAGAGTTTATTCTGTTTCTGTAATGAAGATAAATCGGGTTTATTCTGTTTCTGTAATGAAGATAAATCGGGTTTATTCTGTTTCTGTAATAAAGATAAATCGGATTTATTCGGTTTCTGTAATGAAGATAAATCGAGTTTATTCTGTCTCAGTAATGAAGATAAATCGGGTTAATTGAGTTTCAGTAATGAAGATAAATCGGGTTTATTCTGTTTCTGTAATGAAGATAAATCGGGTTTATTTTGTTTCTGTAATGAAGATAAATCGGGTTTATTTTGTTTCTGTAATGAAGATAAATCGGGTTTATTTTGTTTCTGTAATGAAGATAAATCGGGTTTATTTTGTTTCTGTAATGAAGATTATTTTGTTTCTGTAGTGAAGATAAATCGGATTTATTCGGTTTCTGTAATGAAGATAAGTCGGGTTTATTCCGTTTCAGTAATGAAAATAAATCGGGTTTATTCTGTTTCTGTAATGAAGATAAATAGAGTTTATTTTGTTTCTGTAATGAAGATAAATTGGGTTTATTTTGTTTCTGTAATGAAGATAAATTGGGTTTATTTTGTTTCTGTAATAAAGATAAATTGGGTTTATTTTGTTTCTGTAATAAAGATAAATTGGGTTTATTTTGTTTCTGTAATGAAGATAAATTGGGTTTATTTTGTTTCTGTAATGAAGATAAATCAGTAATATATTTTTTCTGTAATGAAGATAAAACAGGTGTATTTTATTTCCTTAACAATTAGTTGTGCTGGAATACAAGTTTCAATGGCTAGTTCTCTTTAAATTTGTACCACACTTTGTTAAAATCTGTCAGAAATTTTAATAATTATTAAATCTTTGTAGTAATTTTCAAAATTTTTAATTTACTGTACACAAAGTGTAAAATCAAAGAAAAGACCTTGTTACTATATTATTTACATTCACTTATGATAAAACATTTTATTTAACAATTTAGTTTAACAAGGTTAAAAAATATGTAGTTAAAAATATTACTTTCTTTCTAGAGGCGTTTGTTTTTCATAAAACCTTTAGCTTCTTTAACTAGTCTGCTAATGTCTTCAACACTTTCTTTTTCTGGATTCCAGTCTGAATCAGAATCTGAAGGTTCATACACATCTGAGTCATCAATGAAACTATCACTGTCCTCATTTTCTGCTTTTCGTTTTTGATCTAAAAAAAATACAACTTAACATGTAAGAGTGTATTGGATGTTATATTTATGTGTTATTTCTGATACAAAGTAAATGCAACTTCAATGATCACAAATTTTCTGAAATGAAAACACTATTCACTACATGAATATAAATGAGAAAATATCATACACACAAGATTAGTTTATGAATGCTTAGTATATAAACATATGAAAATAGTTTCGTGAAATCTAAGAAAATTAATTCACTGTGTCAGAAACATTAACAATCAATAGCATAATAATTAAAATACATACTTCCTTTTTTTGCAGCCTCTCGTTTTGGCCTCATTTTTATAGTGTGACTGTACTTCTGTCTGTGCTTCAAATTCTTCCTGTAATTAAAAAAAGTTGTATAAATTAAACAAAGCATCAGAAAGTACAGATGAATAACTAGTCATTACGATACAAACATTGATGTAACGACTGTAAATTACACAATGCACCAGAAAGTACAGGTGAATAACTAGTCTTGTCTGTACTTTCTGGTGCTTTGTGTAATTTACAGTCGTTACATCAATGTTAGTATGGCTAGTTATTCACCTGTACTTTCTGGTGCTTTGTGTAATTTACAGTCGTTACATCAATGTTAGTATGGTAAGACTAGTTATTCATTATTACGATACAAACATTGATGTAATGACTGTCAGTTACACAAAGCACCAGAAAGTACAGATGAACAACTATATATTAACCAATCATTAATGTGTTATCAACTGTAAATACCTGTAACAGTCTACTCCATACTGACACTCAGGTTTTTTCTCTTCATTGTCGCTGCTTGCATCTTCTGCTTCCAGAAAGTCTCGATCTCCTGGATGGCTAAATTCTTCAAAATGTGATGGATTTTTTCTATCCCAAAGAAAAATATACTGCTGTTACTGTGACATCATTAAAAATATTAAAAATGACTTTTGCCAAGGAACTGGATTTTCAGACTTCTCCACAATATCTTGTATATATTACTACTTCCTAATCACTTTAGCCAAGGAACTGGATTTCAAACTTCTCCACAATATCCTGTATATATTACTACTTCATAATCACTTTGGCCAAGGAACTGGATTTCAAACTTCTCCACAATATTCTGTATATATTACTAGTTCATAATCACTTTAGCCAAGGAACTGGATTTCAAACTTCTCCACAATATCCTGTATATATTACCACTTCATAATCACTTTGGCCAAGGAACTGGATTTCAAACTTCTCCACAATATCCTGTATATATTACTACTTCATAATCACTTTGGCCAAGGAACTGGATTTTAAACTTCCCCACAATATCCTGTATATATTACTACTTTATAACGTAACATAACAGAAATCAATTGTATTAATATTAATGATTGCTTATTAGCACAACCTATCAACAATAGCTTATAACACTAAGTAATAACTTGGTTATTATCTTTGACAATTGAAGCAATTTTTTTCTTGAGCAGTAACCCAAAAATTGAATAATAAATTGCATAAATGGTGTTCACACAACCAGTTATAATTTTGGAGTTTTTAAGATGGTAAAATAAAACTTTGAGATGCATTTACACAACCAGCTATAATTTAGGGTTTGTAAGATGGTAAAATAAAACTTTGAGATGTGTTTACACAACAAGACACAATTTTGG
>NW_013671990.1:42358-43678 GCF_000517525.1 Limulus polyphemus | reverse complement strand
CACAACCAGACATAATTTTGGAGTTTTTAAGATGGTAAAATAAAACTTTGAGATGTGTTTACACAACCAGCTATAATTTAGGAGTTTTTAAGATGGTAAAATAAAACTTTGAGATGTGTTTACACAACCAGCTATAATTTAGGGTTTTTAAGATGGTAAAATAAAACTTTGAGATGTGTTTACACAACCAGCTATAATTTAGGGTTTGTAAGATGGTAAAATGAAACTTTGAGATGTGTTTACACAACCAGACATAATTTAGGGTTTTTAAGATGGTAAAATAAAACTTTAAGATGTGTTTACACAACCAGCTATAATTTTGGAGTTTTTAAGATAGTAAAATGAAACTTTGAGATGTATTTACACAATCAGCTATAATTTAGGGTTTTTAAGATGGTAAAATGAAACTTTGAGATGTGTTTACACAACCATATATAATTTTGGGGTTTTTAAGATAGTAAAATAAAACTTTGAGATGTGTTTACACAACCAGACATAATTTAGGGTTTTTAAGATGGTAAAATAAAATTTTGAGATATGTTTACAAAACAAGACACAATTTTGGGGTTTTTAAGATGGCAAAATAAAACTTTGAGATGTGTTAAAGATTATAAAGCATTTTTTTCAAGTTATATAAAAAAACATTAGCACTTATGAAATACTGAAAGGGAAAGAGACAAAAACAAAGTACTGTAATACAAAAATCTATAATCTTTGTGCGTGACACAAGATAATAAACACCAATCTTTCACGTTGTTGCGGACTTTTATGTAATGGCACTGTTATTCTTGTCTCTGATATGTTGAAATGTAACTATTTCAACCAAGGCTTGGTCCCTGGGACTGACCTCATAATAATTTTGTGCTTGTTATAGTTTTCATGCTACTGTTACAACAGCGGAAGTCACGTGATGCTGCTGGCACATTGGCACTGTGCGAGGAGTTTCTTGAAGGATCATGAATTTTCCTGGCAACTCTAGTTTGTTCCAGGTGCCCTCTTTTTTAGTATATAAGCCTGGCAAATAATAGCCAGTGAAAAAGATATGCAGATAGATTGAAGACAGAGATAACTGAGTCAAGCGAACAGTATGTACCGTAAGTAAAGTGTGAATCACTGTGATTTACAGCGTGTGTTATAAAAGTTGTTAAGTGTATTACAAAGTTGTATCGAGAAAGAATAAACTAGTTTTAATTAAGAAAGGACTTGTATCGCTGAAGTTCCTAGGAAAGAATTTATACCGGAAATTAAGGAAATTATCAAACGAGCAGATAGGTAACAAATTGGTTTCAGAGAATTGGATGGAAAAAAAAAAAAAAAAAA
>NW_013671990.1:37412-41447 GCF_000517525.1 Limulus polyphemus | reverse complement strand
ATTATTGCTATTTTTGAAATAAGTTCTTAGTTATTTTTCCTAAACATAGAACAGTAAATAAAGAAGTAAAGTAAACAATTATTCCTTCTAGTTATGATCTTTTTACTCGGTTGCTGCTTGACATAGGTTGCTAAGCCTTTAAATATTTTGCACGTGTAGGATATGAAACAAAATGATTTTTTTAGGTTTTATAAAAATAAAAAACTTTTCCTTTTAGTTCAATAAAATCATTGATACCACACAAGAATTAATATTTCACAGATATGAAGATACAATATTTCATAGTATATGCAGATTTGAATCATATATTTTATATCTGACCCAACCTGTAGCATTTTTCACCAAATCTGCAAGATTTTCGAAGTTTTTCATCTGTAGACTCCTCTTCATCTGAATCTGGTCTTCCTTTAATCGTTAAAATCTGAAAAACAGCAACAGATAAACAAATAGACAAGACAAGAAAGAGGGTTTGTAAATAAAAATCCATATTAAAGAATACACTGAAATATTTTCAGACCTAACATTACTTTAATGAAAAATAACAAAAACGTTTATATTTAAAAACATTAAAGGAAATAAAAATAAACAGCTTTTACACAAACAATGAGTTTATAAATGAAACTACTTAGGTTTAACCCTTTCATGGTGGGCTCATGTAACTTGAGGAAATATAGTTCACAAATTTTACAACAATACACTCAGATATTTCTTAACGTATCCTCTCAAAAAGTATCTTGTACACAAATAATGACAGTTTTATAATTAAATGTTTTTAAAAAATGTTACTTTTCTGTTTTAGTCACTTGCATTCAAACCATTAACAAATCAAGTGCAAGGTGATTTTCATTTTAAGAGTAAAAACACTTATATTTTATAGTTATATCTTTATATCTTATAGTTTTCATATTTCACTTGCATAATCTCTAGAACCTCCTATATGGATATCAAATGTTTTTAAGGTAAATGTTTTCATTTCATTTTCTTTACCATATCACTAACTGCAGATGTTATCATCAACGTATGATGCAATGAGATGATGAAATATAGGAAGTAGAAAAAACGTACATACATTGTAATTTTTTCAAGAATATCTTTAAAGATATTCCTCTTGATATATTCGTAACTTCAGGTCTTTTCCTTTTCATATATAGTTAATTTTTAATGTTTTATTTTCCGTTCTTGTTCTTTACCACATAATTTTAATCTCGACACAAGTCAACGGTATCTTCGAGGCATATTATAGTTTCTTTGGAAGACATGCATAAACCTTTGGCATTGTTTTTGTTCAGCACATTACAGATGCAAAGTATGATGTACATTTAAAAAAATGTTTAAACATTTTAATTATACATTTTAAAACATAATTAACACAATAATTAACTAAAAATATAATGGTAAGACTGAAATACAATTTAAACTGTATCTCTAACTATAACATATTTAGGTAAGAAACAGCGATAAGTGTCATAGTTGATCAAACAGCCAACAATTCTATAGTAAATTTCATGTACTCTGTGACGAACACTTGGCACCAATTTCAGAATAACCATTGTTAGATTATAGTGTAAAATGATCTCTTTCTAATGACTATACACACATGTATAAAGCTAAAACAAATCTGTTGAAGGTGGGTGTGGCATCTGTCAGGGGTTGAAAAAATTTATTACTTGTTTCAACTGTACAAGTCAAAAGGTTGTGTAAGCACCTTATTGTTTAGATGTACTTCTACTCAGAGTTCGTGAAAGTGTTATCGGAAAGGATGGATGATATTCACCATCAAGTGCGTTCAAACTTGAAAACATCTGCTGATTCCATGAAGCTATGTTATGATAAGAGATCTACTGAAGTCAGCTTTGTACCAGGAGACAAGGTGTGGTTGTATAGTCCCAGGAAAACCAAAGGGAAGTCTCCTAAGTTATCTTCTCCATGGGAAGGCCCATATGACATAGTGGATCGTCTCTCAGACGTGACTTCCGAAATAAAATGTGGTCGGCGAGGTAAGCCAAAGGTGATGCATGCCAACAGGCTTTAGCATTATCTCGGTCCAGAAAATTTCAGTTGGAACGAAGTGTCCAATGGAATAAATGATGCTGCTGAAGATGTGTCACCTGAAAAAGTCACTTTCGAAGAAGAAACTCTACCCGGGTTTGAGAAGGAAAACAGTGAAGCCCTTGATGAAGTTACTACCACTGATGTGACTGTTACCGATAATAGGACATTTCTTGATGGAGCAGATGAAACCCATGTGAAGCAGAAGCCAATGAGACAAAGACCAGTACGGAAGAAGATACGTCCCGTAAAATTAAGAGACTTTGTTGAATTTTAATTTTGTGTTTGTAAATTCTGTACATTTAATTAAGTTATTGTTAATTATCTATTGGTTTAATATAAGTGGCTATTGTTCGGGACGAACAATAGTAAAGAAGAGGCAATGTTACGACATGCGCACTGAAGTTTCTAGAAGGATCGAGGAACCTCACGAATATCCCAGTATTTGCTAGATGCCCTCTTTTTTTAGTATATAAGCCGGAGATTAATTGAAAAGAAGTAATTGATAATTGAGTCAAGCGAACAGTAGGCACTGTAAGTAAAGTGTGTGAATCACTGTGAATTATAGCGTGTTTATAAAAGTAGTTAAGTTTAAAGTGACTGTGGAAATTCTGTGTATTACTAAAAGTTGTATCGAGAAAGAATAAACTAGTTTTAATTAAGAAAGGACTTGTATCGCTGAAGTTTCTCGGAAAGAATTTCTACGGGAAATTAAGAAACAAGCAGATATGTAACAGTATTATAACCGAAATCTGACTGTATTTTACAAAATACTAGACAACTAAAACACAACCAAGACAGGTCACTTTGTAAAGACCAGTTTTATATTGTTGGATACAATAAAATGAGTGGACATACACTGCATCATTGCAACTTCTGTAATGTTAGCCAGACATAACTAGAAGGTCAATACAATAAAAATAATAAATATATATAAAGTTATAATGTTATGAGTTAGTCTAAACATTTGCGTTTTCGTGTTATAATCTGTATTCATTCTAGAACAAGAAAAGGCATAATTTATATTTATTTCCTAATTTTTTATGGTGGTTGCGAGATCCGTCAAATCTACCGAAGCCGTACAGAGCTTAATTACTGAATATAACAGATAAAACATAAAGTTCTTTTTCTTAAAAAAGTTTTTGATAACTATTTATAAGGATTTTGCATGTGAAATTTGAAAATGTTGTGATGGATTATATATATAACCAATAGAAAGCAAGGTTTTAATCTATCAAATGCCATATTATACTACATTGTTTTCTGAACTGTCATTTCCTCTGTTTGTACAAGCTTCATTCCAATGGGAAATATAATGAATAACTTGGATTTATTTGTAATAGCTTTTGTCTTATAGTTAGAACAATAGAACAATTGTGATAGTTAGGGGATATTGTCTGCTTTTTCAATGTTATTATTCTATGTTCTTTGGTGCATTATTTAATTAAATAAAAACTATTTAGTGCATTACTACCATTAGTTTAAAAAAAATCAGTGTTGAGTGTCATTGAGAGTTGGCAGTAAAAAATAAGAAGACATGGCTAAGTACTTTATTTTTTGTTTTTCATGTTTATTCTTTATTCATTATTATAAAAGTAACAAAAACATAAAAATAGGGGCTCTCTTTAGGTTAGTTATAGTAAAATAAATAATAATATAATAAAAATGTTTCACGAGGCACTCGCACAAGCATCTAGGAGTAGCTCGTGGGTAATGTAATTCAGTAGCGTAATATGAGCTCCAAGTTCCTCAAGTGATTTACAACTTATAATGGCATGAATAGTAGTAGTTAGATGTGGTTCAAGGGGCAATCAAATAATAAAATTTAAGTATAAATAGCAGTATACTGTTACGAGTTAAAAGATGCTTATGATAAACAAATGTAGTTTCATGTTATAATTTGAAGCCATTCTAGAAAGAAAACGAGGGTAATTTAGAATAATTTCGATTTTATTTTGGTTATGAGGTCAGTAAAAATTGACCGAC
>NW_013671990.1:33560-36911 GCF_000517525.1 Limulus polyphemus | reverse complement strand
AAACAAATACTTGATATATTCACGAACATATCTTTTTATTAGTTTATTTAAAATATTTCACTAAAAATATGACTTTTTGTATGTGAAAGACTTATAATGTCCACTGAAAGTATATACATACTAATATTAATATTTTAATATACATACTATATTAAAAGTTAGTAATATCAACACTATAAAGACTAAGTGAGTACGAAGAGGTCACATGATCGGTCAAATTGACCAAGTACATGTTGAGAGAGTTAAAAGAAAAACATAATCAAAGGTAGTGTAATTAATACTGTAAACAATAACTGCACCCCAAATGTAGTGCAGTTAAAACTTTGAAGAATAACTGTACATTAAATGATACTACATCACCTGAGATAAGGGTCAGTTAAGGAACAGAACAAAGGCATTACACTGCCTGAAATCAGAGTGACTGTAGGAATGGAAAAATGATATTTCACCACCTAAGATAAGGGTGACTTTAGGGATGGAAAAATATTACACAGCCTGAGAAGAGAGTAACTGTACGGACAGAAGAGTGATATGATGGTTGTACCCATAACTAGTCAATTCTGGGTCAAAGGTCAAGAAGGCTTATTCTGAATTTTTACATTTATCAAAGAAAAATGAACAAAACATAAAGCTAATCTTCTCTTGGATTTAGAGGTTTCATGGAGTTGAATAAGGAAATAACTTACACTGTTTTTGTAAGGTTCCTGGCTACCATCAGAATCACTCCTTGAATCATATTCTCTGCTACCTTCTTTTCCTTTGTTTTCAAACTCCAAGTCATGAGCTGAATCTCTCCTTTTCTTGACACATTTCTTTCCTTCTCTGTCTTCATCACTTACAGTAAAACCATCTGTAGCAATAGCAACATAACCTGTTATTTGTCTTGATTTCCAATAATTTGTACTAATCACGAGTTCTTACGACTTGTTACAGCTATAATAACTGAACAGTGTGTAATTTGTTCTAATACACAAATAACTTCTACTATTCTAACACACATTGATGTTATGATAATGTTATGATCTTCGCTTCTCTCAGAATAAAGATATAACTCTACTCTTCTAACACATGTTGTGGATAGACTGTTTGACATCTTTCTCAAAAAGAGAGAGAAATTTTTTGGTTACATTACACAATATGAAATGCTAAATAAGGTCAAAATGTAGTTCTGATACACACAGTTCTATCCTCCAGTCTATATTGGCTATAGTTGTCACATAACTTAACGATTTGCTTATTCAGAATTACTTTAACACAACATACTCAACTCTGTTATCTTGTGTGCATATTTGTTGCTACTACAACTACCTAAGAAACAGCACTAACTAGAATAGTAAAACAAAGTTAAAACATTACTACAAAAACAAAAATCCATACACAGATATAAGTGTATCTAAATTTAAGATATTAGAAACTATCTGAATAGATGTATGGCCACAAGTTCCTTAGTTATAAATGTCTAAACTTAAGATATTAGAAACTGTCGGAAGAGATATAAACTGGATAAACTGATGTGTAGCCATAGGTTTGTTAAATTTTCTATCAAAATTTACAGTAACAGAAGCTATCTGAATAAATGTATGAGAATTAAGGTATAAGAAAATGATTATATAAGAGACAGTTCCTTGTATAAATTATCTGTGTACAGATAAAATTATATAAACCAAATTCTTCTATACCACTTTCGGGAACAGGTTTCTGGGTCCCAGATGAGGTTGCTGCTTTTACCAACCAAGAAGGTAAAGTTCTTTTCCTTTTAAAAGAAGGCTTCTCCTCAGGAGGTGAAACTATTTTATTCTTGGGGGAACAACCCAATGTAGATGTTTTATTTTGAGGGTAGAATGATGAGCTTTTCTTTTCTGAGAA
Source organism: Limulus polyphemus (assembly GCF_000517525.1). Lineage (NCBI taxonomy): Eukaryota > Metazoa > Arthropoda > Merostomata > Xiphosura > Limulidae > Limulus > Limulus polyphemus. The sequence goes on along the minus strand of NW_013671990.1, from coordinate 35,045 downwards.
AACTGAATCTTTTTTCATATTGGAAGTAGAAACTGACATTGACTGTTTTTCAGCAGATAACTGTGGAGTATTCTCTTCTACAGGAAGTGGTTGTGGCCCTGAATTGCTTTCCATAGAGACCTGTACATCTGTTTTATTATCAAAAACCTGTTGTTTTTCACAAGGCTTATCTTGCTGATACCAGAGACCCTAAATAACAAAATAAAGAATCAGTTGTTGTTTTTCACAAGGCTTATCTTGCTGATACCAGAGACCCTAAATAACAAAATAAAGAATCAGTTGTTGTTTTTTGCAAGGCTTATCTTGCTGATACCAGAGACCCTAAGCAACAAAATAAAGAATCATTTGTTGTTTTTTGCAAGGCTTATCTTGCTGATACCAGAGACCCTAAATAACAAACAATATTTTTACATTTTTATTTTAGATTCTCTTTCTATAATGTAACTGTACATCTTTATTATATACAATTTTTTCAGCAGCTAAACACACTCAACATACCTTCACTCTTCAACTGATTACTTTATTTTGACAGATTCAACATTTGTCTATAGTGTAGCTAAAAGAGAACAACAAATATGTTGTGTATATGTAAAAATAACTGCTTCATTGACTTCCAAGTCAGATATTGTTTGATTGTTGATAAGCCTAATTCTACACAATTAGCTGTATGTGCTGTGCTCACTATAGATATTGATACACAGTTTTTAGCTTTTTAAACCTTCAGACTTACCACTGAGCCTTTGGGGGGCAGTATGAATTTAATTAAACAGATAATTGAACTGATAAATAAACAACAGATCCCAGCATTTTGGTCTATTACCTTGAAAAAAGTCTGTAAATGAGCAATCCTACCAAAAACTAAACTTTCGATTTTAAACAACCGTACAGTTGAACTTCTGTTAGTCAACCATGAAAATCTTTTCAGAAGATCTTCTCAAGACAAAGGAAAATGTAATGAAACTTTTTCTTTCTAACTAGTAAAAACCTCAGGCACAAAATAATTAATTATTCACTTTATTTATACTTAATACTTCAAGAAAAAGGAAAATAGAAAATGTAACCTTCAGAAGTCATTTAACAGTTTACCAATCTTTAACAATATAGGATTCCTTCCTTCTAAGAATAGAACAATAGAAACTAGCTTTTCGAAGTTAATATTTTCTTTACCTGAAACAATTACTTTGTGTTGGATGTGTTCAACACCGTCTGTATTACCCTGAAAACCTCGTCTAAATGACAGGCATTGTGCAGGGTTGGATGTGGTCAACACCATCTGTGTTACCCTTATCAATTTGAATTTTTGGTAAGTATTCCATGTGAGGTGTTGCCAGCCACTCAACAGGATCTTGTAACACTAAACATAATGACCATAGTGTTAAGTTTTAGAAAATAAGTGTTTGGTTGTATGTGTATATCCTTTGCCTCATTCTTTGTTTTTTGCTGAATTAATCCTTTTGAGACAGGTCACAGGTGAAAGGCCATGTC
>NW_013671990.1:30912-32564 GCF_000517525.1 Limulus polyphemus | reverse complement strand
ATTGTGCACCGTTTTTACTGTATTTAATTACAGCACACACACAAACAAACAATCTCAGAGTTTTAGTAGTATATAGATAGATAACTGAAATGTAAAAACTTATTTGTAAACAGTAATAATATATATATATACACATATGTAATTTATTATAACAGAAATGAGACTGTATCTTACAAAATACTAATTCATTAGAACAAAGCCAAATGTCACTTTACAAAGGCCAGTTTTATACTGTTGGATATATATATGTATAATGTTATGAGATTTAAGCTATTTAGACTAAAACATTTGTGGTGTCATGTTATAATATGTAGTCGTTCTAGTATAACAAAACCATAATTTATATATCTATTTCCTAATTTTTTTATGGTGGTTACAAGATCAGTCAAGTTGACCAAACCCATACAGAGATACAATACTGAAAATAAGAGAAAAAATAGTTTTTCTAAAAAAAAAAACGTTTAATAATTATCTGAAGGTTATAAATATTTCACTCATGAAATTTGACAATTTTCTGATGAATAAAAGCATTTTTAATCTTAAAATCAAAATTATTTTGCATGTTGGATAGTCAACATTCAAAAAGAAAAAATGCACAAGCAAATCATTATTTAAAAAATTGTATACAAAAATCTGTATGAAAAAGTTATACTGTATTAAACGTTATAGTATGAAAACTATAACAAGCACAAAATGGCTACGAGGTCGATCCTTGGGACAGAGCCCATAGTGAGACAGTTAAAGTGACAAGATGAGAAACAGGAGAAAGAGTAGCCCCATGAGACTCTCAAAGTTAACAGATGTATCCATGATCTAGTAGAAGGAAGACTATTGATAAGCAACCCCAGCTCTAGAAGCAAAGGAATTGGTCCAGTGAGAAAAAAAGGCCAGACTTGGGTCAAGGAGAGAAATGGAAGGGGACAAACACCTGAAATAAAGCATCAAGACTGAGGAGATACCAAGAATAGAGAAAACACGACAAATATTATTTGTGTAATCTCTAAAACCTCCTAAATACATCTCAAACATTTGTTTTCAGTAGAACTTTATATTTTGTCTGTTATTTTCTCTACCCTAATTTATATGGAGTCTGTCAATTTGACCAACTTCGTAACCACCATAAAAAATTAGGAAATAAAAATAAATTATGCTTTTTTCGTTCTAGAATGACTACAGATTATAACACAAAAACACAAATGTTTAATCTAAATAGCTTAAATTTCATAACATTATACATTTATATATATTTATTATTTTTATTATATTGACCATTCAGTCATGGGTGGCTAACATTACGGAAGTTGCAATGATGCAGCACATGTGCACTCATGTTACCGTATCCAATAATATAAAACTGGCCTCTACAACGTAACCTGTCTTGGCTGTGTTTTAGTGGTCTATTATTTTGTAAAATACAGTCACATTTCAGTTATAATACATATGTATATACATTATTACTATTTACAAATAAGTTCTTAGTTATTTTTCTTAAAACATAGAACAGTAAATAAAGAATTAAAGCAAACAATTATCTCTTCTAGTTACAAATTTGTACTCGGTTGCTGCTTGCTGTAGGTTACTAAGCCTTATCAAATTTTGTACATGAAGGATGAGAAATGATATAATTTTTTGTAGGTTTTATATATACAGTT
>NW_013671990.1:23734-30902 GCF_000517525.1 Limulus polyphemus | reverse complement strand
AATGATATAATTTTTTGTAGGTTTTATATATACAGTTGAAATAACCAAAAAATCATAAAATACTACATCAATACCATAGAATTCCCCTATAATTTATCAAACTTAGCAACTAAGATGACATTTAGTTCTTAAAAAACATGAAATTTTGAGTTGACTACAAACTCAACTTACCAGCTTGAAATTTTGTATCTAAAGAAAGAGTTGATGTCATAACACTTTAAAATGTCTGAGAAAGCCACTAAGGGGACATTCTGAGCTTTTGACTGGTTATTAACATGTCATAGACAGAAAAAGTATGTGTACTTTTGGAAGTGTTTCCAAAAATGGAAAAAGGTGGGTGGGACTACTGTGTGTGTGTTGCAGTACATGAGCAATATCTCAGCAAATAGAAAAGATATGAGGTTCTTATTTAATATTCTAGCTTGTCAATATTGGTAATTCGAGTTCCCAATTCCTACGAAACTACAGATTTTGTACTTATGATCCTCTATTAATGTTCACAGGGATGACTCTGCTTGGAGGTTGTGTCACCCTCCTATAGAAGGCTACAGCATTATGATGATTACATCACGGCCGGCACAATACACGTAAACATATGTAGAGGTGTGTGGGATTTTCTTCAAGGCTTTTGGCATGTGAAAGAAATTCCACTGTAGTTGCACATGAGGTAATAGCTCTTAGTGATGTAACATTTCACAAATGTATGCCTAAGGAGGATCTTGTAGCAACTCAAGTATTTGTAGAATTTATAGTCTTACATGTTTTCAAGGACAGATCATAATATAACAAAATGTTTATTTTCAAACAATATCCTAATAAAACTCAAACTTTTATTATAATTTACACTTTACTACATACCAGTTTGTTTGTTGAATGTTTATTGAGCCCATTTGGCTCATCATCATTTTTTTCTGTTTTCTTCTTCTTCTTTTGTTTTTGCTCTGCAAAAAAAAAATATATGTCATGAAGAAAAACAAAAAGTTACTTAGTAGAATAAACCTAACAAACGTACACTGTCCTAAAATTCTTAATACTATAACTAGGGTAAGACATGCATAGGATGCAACTCACTCAATAAATGTTAACATTTAAACATTAAAAATGTATTTCCGATAGATATTTACCTCCTTTCACAAACAACTTTTTTGGCTTATACTGCCCTCTACATATTTTCACTCGCTATTAGCCTTGATACCCCTACTTATCTCCGTATACTAACATAAAAATGATTATGCAGTAACCCTCCACCAATAGGAGTGCAACACCACCTCTATTATAAATAGCATCCCCTCTAATCTTGCAGCTGTTAACCACTTCGATATTGGTTAGATCACACTAAACCACATCTGAAGTGGAGAACAGGTGGAAAATATGAGTGGAGGTAAGTATTTATTGGAAACATCTTCAGTTTAGAAAAACTTTAACTTCGGGTATGACATCCTATATCCGCTCACAAAAAGCTAGAGTCTTACACTGAACCAGTGGAGGGCCGGTGAGAAGATGACCCCCTTTAGGAAGTACCCAAAGGAAAACCATGGGGTTTGAGAAGGGATTAAAATCAGCACACCACTTCTGAGCCAGATATACTCTTCACCCTTTACTACTGTGTTGCCAAAAAGGGCAGAAATATGGAGGGACCCCTTGTGTAAAGTGGCTAGGGTGTAACAGACCACAAATGGGGGTCTGATCTCAACCAATACCAGGTGGTACCTGGAATTGTACATTAGGTCTGTGGTAGGAAGAGAGTCCTCTACCTTTCACCTCAAATACAGGTACGAGGAGGAAAGAGAAGGTTCTGTACCACGAACCCACTCCCACCAGGGACATGATAATGTGATAGATTTGATGGGAAGAAAACATGAAAAAGAACAGCAATCATCAGGAGAAAGGGAAAAAAAACACCAGGTAAATTAACTGGAGAATGCAACCTGGAAAAGTAATGGGATAAAGGTCATGGGAGAGGTGAGAATTCTATGGAAGAAACAAATAGACTCGAGAATAATGGAAGGGAGCAGTACGTGTCATATAGCATCAAAGAGCCCCAACTGGGCAAAGGAGGTGAGCAGGAGCAGATTAAAAAAGTGGGAAGGGAAAAGAGTGAAGGGAGAAGTATCCTTTTGAGCAGCTGAAGTCTTTGGTATAAAAGAACGATCAGAAAAGAGAACATAGAAACTAAGAAAACAAAAATGTGGCAAACATCAATTGCAAACAAGAGCATGAACAGGGACTTCAAGGAAAGGTTATTTAAAGAACATGAAGATAAAAGGTCTAATGAAGGATGGGGAAAAGTATGGAGGATCACATAGAGGTGTTAATCAGGAAGGGAAGCAGGGCAGAGAGGATGGAAAACAGAAGGAATGAAATAAAATAGATAAGACTGGCAACTGGAAAATACAAACAAAGTTAGTAAACCAAAAAGGAGCAGATAACACTGCCCTATAGCCCACAACAGAGGAAACTGAAAGGCCCTGTTCAAAAATCCAGGGCAAAAAGGATGGTATGTGAGGAACCGTAGGATGAGATGGACTATAATAAAGTTAGGACAGACCAAAAGCAGTCCATGTACCACATACACAGGTAAGCTGCCATGGATGAAAAATTAATAGGACAAAAAGTGAAGGAAGCTACATGCAAAAATCCACCCTTTCAGGCGAGGAACCAGACAAAGACACGCATGAAGACGGAGTGCAGGATGATAGATGCTGGAGTATCAGAGATAAAGGAAGAGAAAGGGAGGCAAAACTAAAAAACTGGCACATGGCACAGCAGTAAAAATCATGTGTGAACCGGCCAATATGTAACCAGCAGCAGAATACTACACAGAGTGGTCTGAAGTATGGCAAGGACACATGGGAGAAGACAAATAGGAGGCTTGCATATAGGAACCAACCTGACCAACCCCAACTGAGCACATTGACTGCTCTCACCAGAGGATAAGGAACAGGAGACCAAATCAGGGAAGTGGTGTATGGAGAAGAGTGACAAAAGCATCCAGATCTGGGACACCCCACAGAGCACAGAAAACTAAAAAAAAAAAGTGGACCCAAAGACCACACTGCAGAGAGAATCTTGTCAGGACAGAATAACCAATCTGCAACCATATTCAAGACACCCAGATTATGACATGCCAAAAAAGTGATAGGACAGCAGTGGGCTCAACACTGAAGATCCAATGTTAGAAAACAGAGGGCTGTCAATCAAATGTCCCTTGCCAGGTGATGTACGAGACTACCATAGAAACGTCAGAGTGAAACATCACCAAGTGGCCCCTAGGAGCCTGCAGGAAGTGAAGAAAGCCCAATGAAAAGCAAGAAGTTCCAAGATTGATATGGAGAGAGGATTCAGAAAGAAAACATCCCTCCAAACCTCCCGAATGTTGAGATACACTCCCAACTGAGGAAACAACACATCCATAAAAGGTGACATTCCGGACAAGGAATTCCCATGGTAATATTGTTCCGATGCAACCACCAGTCTAAGTCAGTCTGTAAGGGAGGGGGAATGGTAAGAGGGACATCTAAGGGATCCTGAACAAGGCTCCACTGGTCTATCAAACCCCACTGGCGATTATGCATAAGAGTAGGAGCAAGAGGAATGAGGGCTTCGAGAGAAGCCTATGTCCCCAAAATAAAAAGCACCTGACACACAATAGGAGGAGGAAAGAATGAGATGCTGCAAATGAGACATTCCATGACTAACAACTGAAGTGAAGCATGTAGAGCCAGATGGAGGAGGGAGTTAAAAAATACTCCGAGATGATTCTTGAGGAAGGAAGCACATTATGCTGATATATCAATAGGTAGGCACATAACGATTTATAAGCTTAAGGAAAAGTTTTTTCTTCATGGTGCAACATAATACATGTTTTGACAGAACATTGGTCCGTCTTCTTTAGGTATGATTAATACTAAGCTGTACACAGTTTATATAACATTGTGAAGACAAAAGGATTAAGTAAGATGGAAATCATGTCAGCAGGTGACCAGATTTAGTTAAAGGTTAAGTCTGGTCAATTTTGTGAGCAGTGAATAGAGCTTGCCAAATATGGCTTATGTTGCTGGGACTACTATCACAGTTTAGTGAGAGATTATTAGCTAGTTTCTAAATAGTCTCTTTCTTTTTTGGTTATGGGTTGGTGTAGTAGGAGAATTTCATTCCACATTATTTTGTGACCTGTTTTATATTGATGATATGTTACGGCAGATGTCTGGAATTCATCTCTACGCAGGTTACCTTGGTATTCTTTGCATGTTATTTCTATCAATAAGATCTAAGATGTTGCTCCTGATTAAGGAGACTGGATGATCCAATGGATCACAGTTCATAATCCATTGGTCATGCAGCAACCACTGAAGGAACTGCATGTGTGCTCTTCCCAAAGGAATCAGAGATTTGAGGGATGCCCACATCCCCAAAAGAAAGAGAACAATCTGTGCAGTAGGAGAAGGAGACGTGAGTAAGAGCCTGGCTGCCCATTCCATAGCCTGGCTTAAAAACGTGTTGAAAAACACACCAAGATGGACAATATATTGAGTCAGCAAGTGAACAGATTTTTATGGCTCTGATAAGAAATCCAGCCTTGGTGGCTTCTAAAAGGATAATCTGGGTGTGTTGTTCTGCCAATTGACGAAATGGTGCCAGAAGTAACCAGTCATCCATATGATGGTGTGTAAACAGGCTTAAAGCATAAAGTTGATGAGAAAAAGGTCAAACGACTCAGCAGAAGACATATGATGTAAATATTAAGCCAAAAAGCAGAGCCCTGTACTGCAGAACCTGACTCTTGTGCATGAAACATAGATAGCAGTGTGATGACTTTGCTAAGGGAATGTGGAGATATGCATCAGCAACATTGAACATGGTCATTCATAGACCTGGTGAAAAATGGTTGAGAAAGGACTCCATTGTGAACCTGGATAACTCTAAGAATTGTTGAGACAAGAAAGATCAATGATTGGCCACTTACCTCCCATCTTCTTGGGTGCAAAATCCTGGATGAACAGGATTGACTCTTTCTTCTGCTCTCTTCACCAATAACTCTCTGATAGCCTTGGAACGAAGATCCACACTCCTTGGATCTGTTGGGGGTGGAAATACCACTGACTGGGAGGATAATGAAGGTGAAGTGAACTGAATGACCAACCTAGATGCCAGAACCTGAAATATCCATGGATCTGTGGTGAAGGAATTCCAGGTGTCAAAAAACTATCTTAACCTTGCTACCACACACCCCACCCATATAGGGTAGTCATTGATGCTGTTGGCGATTGTCTGCCCGAGCAGATGAGCCTCAAGATAAGGACAGAATCTATTCTGAATACCAATAGATCGAGAAGCAGAAGCCAGGGTTCAGAACACACAACGAGCAGTCACACCATTACTTCTAGCAGGAGCCAAAGAAAGCCTGGAGGCTAACAACAACAAGGAAGATTACAAATGGGCAACATCTATTTGTGTTTCCAATGCATCTGGGATGAAGAAAAGGAGCCTCATGTAATGCATAGAAGGCTACAGCAGGTAGACAAACTCCCTCCAACAAGGTATCTCTGCCCAATAAATCCCAACAACATACAAGCCAAAAGACCAAAGATAGAGCAAAATTGATGTGGGGAATGCTGATAGACTTCCGATAAAATGTGGAGGGAGGATGAATATCTCAGAACAGCAGTGAGGGTCAAATGAATCTGCAAAAATTGTGATCTGTTCAAAGTGATCACAGGGTCCAGTCTGAAATCCCATATATTCAAAGGAAGATCAAGTCCTTGGAAATCTAAATATACATCCTCCTGGCGGTGGTATGCTAAAGTATGCTGTTCAGACAAATGTGAATTCATGCCTGAAAACAGCATGTCACAATTTTTTTTTAATAATAATTATTAAATATAAATCATACAGAAAGCAACTAGGCAATGCAGAAATCATAACTAAGGACGTTAACTATTACAACAATTCTACAGAGAAACGTGTCTCTAAATGCTTTGTCAAGAAAAAGTGATAACATTATCTGTATGAGGTGCTTATATACAGAACCAGAATAGAGGGCACATTAATGTAGGTGGAGAGTATCACAAGACAATTATCACCAAGAGCAGTTAAGTGTTGTATAAAAGACTGGAGCAAGTGAGAAAAAATCAGACTGTTTTCCTTAAATGGGCAAAGTAAAAACCCTAGTCAGTTGAGTGATAGCTATAAGTGGCAGCAGAGGTAAGTATGTTTTGTAATTTATGGTTTAAGGCCCTGTTGGACCATGTCAATATCAACAGTTGTTGAAATAAATGGTAATCTAAGCATTAGATATACATCTTTTAAGCCTAATGTTTCATAAAATATCTCAACTTGCAGAAAGAAGACAATGAAAGAGAAACTTGTTACTTATTAATTATCCAGCACTATATCTTATGAAACCTACCACAACATTAGGCTTTACTCAGTTACATTCCAGTACAGATTATATAATTAGCTTACTTTAAAATATCTCAACTTGCAGAAAAAAGACAATAAAAGAGAAACTTGTTACTTATTAATTATCCAGCACTATATCTTATCAAACCATCTTGTAAGTTTGTTAGAAATCTATGATTAACTAAAAATGTTATTTACAACACGGTAATTGACAATATGAAAAATTGTGATTATGTATGCCTTGCTCATATAAAAATTTATGATACTGTAACTTTAAAGTTTATTCTTAAAAGAATCTTTGGTGGTTTCACAGATTCTGTTAGACATGTTGTAAAAGACCAATACCAAAAAATTTTGATTATATTCAATTTCTAAATAAAGTCCTGTATTTATTGAATACTAGCAAAAGTACCCGTCTTTGCTCAGGTTATAAGGTTGATTTATTCTAGATGACAATGTCAATGTGTTTATTCTGAACCCATTTTACCATAAAAGTATAACCTACATAGTTTTGTTGCTCCTTTATGGGATGTGACCTGTTTATAAAGGTAACCTACTCTCTGACTTGTTCTCTGATTTTAAATATAAATAATAAAAAACAAACCTCTTTAATTAATGGAGCCTCTAAATTAGAAAACAACAAATAATATTTTCAATTTTGTAGTTTATACATTTCATTTTATACTTTCAGCACATAGCCTTTTAACAACAATATTAGGTTATACTTATATTGTTATGCAACATGACATAAAAATCATTGTAACCA
>NW_013671990.1:20816-23301 GCF_000517525.1 Limulus polyphemus | reverse complement strand
ATAAGTAATAATACCCAGATGCAGACTCTTAGGGTCCACTTAGCATGTATGCAAAATTTCAGGTTTAAGGTTCTTTTCTTTTGGAGCTATGGCAGTCACATTTCTTTTCTATGTGGTTTTTGCTTGCTTATCTCACAAAAAGTTGCACATGCACATGGATAAGGAATAATACCCAGGTGCACACACTCAGGGTCCACTTAATATGTGTGCAAAATTTAAGATTTTCTAGGTTCTTTCCTCTTCGAGTTATGGTGGTCACACACACACAGACTCACCCTTTTATTATTATAGATATAAGCTTCCTTATCAATGATGATTTTTGGAACAAAAATTAATCTTTTAACATAAAGGTTACAAAATCTGATCTTGTTATAAACATTTATAATTACATCAGACTATTCACACAACACTACTCTATGTTTGATACTCTTATAAAAATGTTTTTTCAACATCAAAAAGAAAATCAATTACCTAAACAATTAAAAATCTAGAACCAGCTTTGGAAATAAATTTAAACAATGGAATATACATTAAGAATGAATTACTGAATTTTATGTACTCTAAAATCCCATTTTTTACCATTTTCCATGTTGTTTCTTATCTGATATTAGTTTCATGGATAAACTTTGTAAATCTGTATTCAACTCATTAATTCTTTAGCTTCCATTATGAATGCAAAAATTATTCAATTAAATTTTGAAATAGTAGTAAAGGATTTGTTACTAGAGTAATATCTCTAGAACAAATATTCTAAACTTACCCTGAGAATTATCAGAATCTAGTTCATTGGAATGACCAAGTTGCTTGGAGAGATCCCGAGTACTAGATTGAAACTGGTCACTCAAACTCTCATTTCTTCTTATTCTTAACAATTGATAATAAAAGCAAATAGTAAATAAAACTGTTCAACACAAGTTAACTGACCTCAAACTCCAGAGCTAGCCAAACCATATAAGATATTAGACACCTTATAGTTGAAAATATGAGAAACAGAAAGTGTACCCAACAGATAATTCAGTGGATTCGATTCATTATAATTTTTAGTTTTCTTAAATATTATTTTCTAAAAAAAACAAAAAACTGCTAGTCAGTTTCTATTATAAGATAAGCCTCATTCACTTACATTTCAGTACTGATCTATATAGTTAGCTTACTTTAAATAACATCATTATAATACCACAACATTAGGCTTGATTCAGTTACATTTCAGTACTGATCTATACAGTTAGCTTACTTTAAATCATGTCATTATAATACCACAACATTAGGCTTTATTCAGTTACATTCCAGTACTGATCTATATAATTAGCTTACTTTAAATAACATCATTATAATACCACAACATTAGGCTTGATTCAGTTACATTTCAGTACTGATCTATACAGTTAGCTTACTTTAAATCATGTCATTATAATACCACAACATTAGGCTTTATTCAGTTACATTCCAGTACTGATCTATATAATTAGCTTACCTTAAAACATTACATTATAATACCACAACATTAGGCTTTATTCAGTTACATTCCAGTACTGATCTATATAATTAGCTTACCTTAAAACATGACATTATAATACCACAACATTAGGCTTGATTCAGTTACATTTCATTACTGATCTATACAGTTAGCTTACTTTAAATCATGTCATTATAATACCATAGCATTAGGCTTTATTCAGTTACATTTCAGTACTGATCTATACAGTTAGCTTACTTTAAATCATGTCATTATAATACCACAGCATTAGGCTTTATTCAGTTACATTTCAGTACTAATCTATACAGTTAGCTTACTTTAAATCACATCATTATAATACCACAACATTAGGCTTTATTCAGTTACATTCCAGTACTAATCTGTATAATTAGCTTACCTTAAAACATGTCATTATAATACCACAACATCAGGCTTGATTCAGTTACATTTCATTACTGATCTATATAATTAGCTTATTTTAAATCATGTCATTATAATACCACAACATTAGGCATTATTTAGTTATATTTCATTAATGATCTATATAATTAGCTTATTTTAAATCATTTCATTATAATACCACAACATTAGGCTTTATTTAGTTACATTTCATTAATGATCTATATAATTAGCTTACTTTAAATCATGTCATTATAATACCACAACATTAGGCATTATTTAGTTACATTTCATTAATGATCTATATAATTAGCTTACTTTAAATCATGTCATTACAATACCACAACATTAGGCTTTATTCAATAACATTTCAGTACTGATCTATATAATTAGCTTACTTTAAATCATGTCATTATAATACCACAACATTAGGCATTATTTAGTTACATTTCATTACAGATTATATAATTAGCTTACTTTAAATCATGTCATTATAATACCACAACATTAGGCTTTATTCAGTAACATTCCAGTACAGATTATATAATTAGCTTACTTTAAATCATGTCATTATAATAGCACAACATTAGGCTTTATTCAGTTACATTT